>NC_140968.1:74631193-74916193 GCF_056783735.1 Eptatretus burgeri | reverse complement strand
TTTTTTTCTCTTTATATTTTAATATGCATGTTGGCAAAAATGCATCACTCGCATGTTTGATGCGGATGCTAAACACGTGTGCTTTTCCTTCCTATCCCCCAGGATTTTATGAGCAAGTCCGACCCGTTCTTGGAGTTCTATCGAAAGGGAAATGATGACAAATGGCAAATGGTGCATCGTACGGAGGTATGCAGAAGATTGTACGAACGTAACAGTGATATGTCCAGGAACACTGGTGACTTTCCAAGCACCATAGTTAGATGCGTAATCCCTCAGGGCAAGTGAATCTGGGTCAGGGTGAGTGGAGCCTTTGCATTAGCTCCCTTTTAAAATAAAAACTGCTCTCTTGTGGAAACCGATTTAGGTTTGGCTTTCCTCGACACATTTGAACAGCCATGAGCACCGTGGACATGTCTGAATAAATTGTGTTATTTTTTACAGTTTGCAGAACAGATGTCAACAACATGCTATTTTGCGGTTTTTCTCGAAGCATGGAAAACCGCTTTGTTCATTCTTCGCACACGCACACATGCACACACCTGGATATTCCATTTTTATTTCCATGGTTTGCTTTTGATGTAATCAAGTCAATTTGATGCAGTAATTTTAAAATCTTTTTTTTGAGTTGTCAGGAAGAAATGAAGGTTGAGCCATTTATTTGTAAGTAGGAGGCACCAGCAATACAGTAACTGCGAAAGTTTATTTTTCACAACCATGACCAGGAGGATCCCATTCCCTGAAATACAACTGGCTGGTAACATACAGGTAGTGGACAAAAAAAAAAAATGGAAACACCTGGGCAAATGAGGGACACCAGGCAACTGCTTTTCAGACAGGCATGGCCCATGTGTTAACTAAGCAAATGGCATCCCAGCATGCTTCGGGTCATGTATAAGAATGCTGCACAGGCTTGGTTGCCTATAATTATGGCTAGCATGGCTGCAAGAGGAGGAAAATAGAACTCAAACGTTTTTCTCTTACAGTAGGGGTAAAAACGGTGTTTGTGTATTATTTTTCTTTCCCGCAAGGTGGTGAACAACAATTTGAACCCAAAATGGAAACCCATTCGCATCTCCATGCAGAGTCTCTGTGGAGGGAACCTTGAGAACACCATTAAGGTAGGATGCTAAAGCAGACGTCACCTTTCTCTCACCCCTCAAACATGATCTAACTGATGATAATTGTTGATTCGGGTTTTTTTCTTTATCTTTTTTGTACACATGGTCGAGGCTCGAGGAAGAGCTCGTACTCGTACACTGAATGGATCAGGATGCAACAGGACAAAAGGAACAGCAGAGAGGGGGCAGGCAGGGGGGGGGGAAGTGGTGACAAATCATGGAAAGAGCAGAGGGTGCAAGACCAGAAAGGAAGTGGTAGAAGACAGAGACCACCAACCTGTCTGTGACAGCGAAGTGAGAGACCCATACACTCAGCTTCATCGTGGAAGATTCCAAGAATCTTAAAGGCTTTGGTTTCCATGGCATCAAGCTGAGCAGGATGTGAGGCAAGGGAGCCAGCCCAAAGGGGAGAGCAGTACTTCATGAAGCTGTGGATGAAAGCCTTGTAGTTGGATAGGAGTTGAGGTGTGCCAAGGAAGGACTTTGTACGATGAAGGATGTCCAGTTCACGGCTGGCCTTGGAGGCCAACTTTGAAATGTGATTTTCCCAAGAAAGATCATGGCTGATCGTGAGACCCAGGAGTTTGAATGACTGAACTTCCTCAAGAGGATTGTTAATATGGAAGATAGAAGGGTTTGACAAATGGTCCTTGTGGAGAGAGATGGTGATAGTGTGAGATTTGTCAGGATTGAAAGAGATATTTGAAGTCTTTGATCAGCTTGTGATTTTTTTTTTTCAAGGTCTGAAGAGAGGGAAAAGGCTGCAGCCTCCCTGTATAAATAATGAGGGACATCACAGCAGTGGGTAGAGTCATCAAGAAATAGATAAAGGGGATTTTTCAGAGTCAGAGACCATTGATGAAGATCAGGAAAAGGACTGGGCCCAGAACACTGCCTTGGGGAACTCCAGCTTTTACGGGGAGAGGAGATGAAAGGATTCTGTTGAGTGCCACACGTTGGCTACAATAGTGCAGGAAGTCAGTAAGCAATATGTGGAGTTGGCACTTTAAGCCAAAGGCAGAGACAGTTTGGAGAGTAAGGCAGGATGCCAGACTATCAAAAGCACAAGATATGTCAGAGACGGCCCTGATATCATGTCTGACATTAAGGGCCATTGTTGGGTGAGTTGAACAGCATGTCCAAGGTGGAGTGACCTGGTCTGGAACGAAATTGGTGATCTGAGATGAGGTTGTTGCAGAAAAGGAAGGATTTGATATCAACTGCAATGACGGGTCCTTCCTGATGATTGGAAGTAAGTTCTTTTGTTGGTGTTTAAAGAGATGGAAAGCGGTGGTGAAAACAGTGGTTTGGGTGGTTATCGAGATCCCCACCTTGGACCAACACTCATAAGTGTCGTATATAATGATCAAATGTATTTTAACATTTTTTTTTCAATAAGTTTATATAAATGCCACACTTGATGTTTTCATTGCTTTTTGTAAAACAAAATACAGAATAAAAAAAAGACAAAACTGGCAAAGGGTTCCAACGACACAGGTGCACCAGAAAGTTTCCTTTCATGATATTTCAAATTGAATGGATCTCGACAAAATGACAAAGTTGAAGTTATACAAGATTATCTGCTCATCCAGGTAGAAATATGTCAACAATCCTTAATATAGCCAATTGTTTACACCTTTTTTTTTTTCCAGAATCCACCCCCTTATTTCTCATCCTCTTGGAGCAGTTTGCCACAAATTTACCCTGCTTACAAATCTGGACTGTTCCAATACAGTAATACCTCGCTTAATGCTGCCCCAAAGAACGTTGATTTGTTATAAAGCTTTTTCCTGGAAAAAAATTTTCTATGATGAATTGTTTTTTCCCTGTAGATCAAATTTTAAAAGCAATATCCTTCCCTGCAATATCTTAAATAGTTAGCAACTGGCAAACTTTTTTGCCCTCACACCTCTGATTCTACACCTTGTTTCATCAATGGAAACAAGATGCCCACTTCGGTGAATACCTCGATGCATGTGATCAAACTTGCTCCTTCAGGTGGGAAACCCCATTGCAGAATGCAGCTGAATCACAAAGGCCTTGCCAGACCATGCCGTGATCATATCGCAATGCACAAATGCTCGACTCGACCAAACCCGCAAACATTCATGCCGGCCCTGCCAAACAAGACTCGCTGTCTTTGGCTAATTAAAACACAAACTTCTCATCGACTGAAAAACTATAATATATACTGCTCACTTCTTTATCATCAGAGCACATCGGCAGCTGAAATGGCCAGTTGCATGAGCATCGAGTTGCCATTGTTACACCAAGCGTGCTTCAAACTGATGCAAAAACAGCAAGTTATCCATCCTCTTCCTGGTCTATACGCAGCTTAAGGCTCATTGACGAGCTTGCACTTGTGTTGCATGAAAAGCACACACGGAAATGATGAAAAAAAAAAAAAACAATCAGGTGAAGGTTATGTTATTTAAACCAAGCGTCAAAGCATTATGCGACAATTGCACATATTGGGACACGAAGCAAACCATACTACTTGGATCCGCTCCTTCACCGATATGTCATCGAGATTAAGGTTGTGCGATCAAATGCATGGATTATAGTGTACCTTATCGGGCACATGTTCTTCTCAAAGCAACTGCATGAATTTTTCACATGTGTATCATTTGCAAGGTACTCAGATAACATGTTTCCCTCATCTTTGAACCTTCTGGGAGATTTCTTGGAAACGGAAGCAACCTCCACCTCCCTCCTGACCCCTGAAAAACCACCATTATTTGTGACATCTATCATTTTCATCATTCTTCGTCCTTCATAAACGTAACTCTACAGGCATAGGTGAAGATCCCCTGACAATAAGTTTTCTCTTGGTCTAAAAAACTTGTTCTTGTTTAGAGCCCTCTCATGAAAAAAGCTAAACAAAAACTTGGATAAAAACAGGAAGAAATTAAAACGTAACACAAGCAAATATGAGAACAACATTTGGTTTCATTGGAGTTTCATTCAAACGAATTGAAGAGTATTCGGTGAGAATTTAGAAGGAAGTTATTGCCAGGTTACGACACCACTGCCCAACAGGTGTCGTGCATCGATCTAGATGAAGACTCAAGCGTGGACCTCATCGGGGAGGCCCTGACCACAGGATTGCAGCTCTTAGAATCAACAGAGCACCCGGTGAGGTTCTGAGCCTACCGTCTTCATGCTTTGGGCCCACCTTGCTGCTCTTCTTTCCTTCCTTCCTTTCTGTCCTTCCATCTGGCTACAGGTTGTTTGTAGTGACTATGACGACGATGGATCACATGACCTGATAGGGGAGTTTCAGGCAACGATGGTCGCAGTGATGGAGGCTGAGCGAGGGGCGGTGAGCTTTTTAACTCCATCTCATTATTTGGTGCTTTGCTGCTGAAAAAAATAGATGTACCAAAATCTCATATTTTGGATTCAGAATCACTGTGGAAACAGAATTTGTTGCCAAATGAACTTGCTGCTGGGAATTCACAAAAGCATGGGATTTAATTATCGGTTTGTGATTTATTTTTTTTCTTCACAATTTACTTTGGCCCTTTCTCTGTCAAAGCAAGATCATTCTGGTTTTCTAATGACATCCAAAATGGCGTAGTTTACAGGGATTCACGGTTGTTCTGATGCAAGAAAGTGAGATTCATTTACCATTTGAAATGTTGGGACTTCAGCATGTTTTGCAACTCATGCTCCAAAATGCAGGTATGGGACCCAGTGACTTTACTAATGTCACCATCATCAACACATGATTGCAATGCCAGATCTGTGTTGATGGTTTCTGTAGGCTGTTCTTCTTCTTGCTTTTCCATTACACACAGACTTGCTGCTTGGCTTGCTTCGCTCTGCACAGTCAGGGCAACTAACTGGTTTGCATGGGAAAGCTGCACTGTCATGAGCTTCAAAATTGGCTGAGATATCTCTCTCTCGCCCCTCTTTCTCTCCCCCCCTCTCTCTCCCCCACTCTCCATCCCCCTCTCTCTTCATTCCCTCACTCTCCCCCTCTCTCTCTCTCCTCTCTCTCTCTCTCTCCCCCCTCTTTCTCTCCCCCTCTTTCTCTCCCCCTCTCTCTCTCCCACTCTCCATCCCCCTCTCTCTCCATCCCCTCTCTCTCTCTCTCCCCCACTCTCTCTCCCCCTCGATCGATGATTTTGTGGTTTGCCTCATCTAACCTGGATTTACATTTTATTTTAATGCTTATTTGTTCTGACCCACCCCACCTTTTATTTATCTAGGTGCATTTTGATTGCATCAACCCTGAAAAGAAGAGGAAGAAAAGCAGTTATAAGAATTCTGGGAAGATCTCTTTCCAGTCTGCCAAGGCAAGTTGCTGCGATGTTCTGACCATTGATGTGCAGCGGTTGATCAGGTTTTATTCGATGTTTATGCACACTGTAGATTTTCTGTGGATGTGTGTACTTTGGCACTTTTCTTTCGCAGTTTGGGATTAAAGAAGAGATTGCTTATTGAATACACAAAGGGCAAAAAGATTAAGGGTCATCTATATACAGTATGTCAAGAAAAATGTCAGTGGGGAGGGGAGGGGAAGGGAGGAGGAGGAGAGCTGTAAATGTTAAACTTCTTCTAGATCAGGGATTTGAGACCTCCCTGCATCATCCCCACCTACCAGGTGCTTATAATCTTTTTCTTTCTTTTTTTTTTTTTTTTTTAAACTTTTTAACATGTTTGACAGGGTGAAGAGGAGAGTGGGTGGGCACTCGTATATGACATGTAGCTTATATTTCATCATTTCCTTTTCCACTTCCCATTGGCATCTCTTTTGAAGAAATTTATGTTTGATTATTTGTAATTTGTTGAGTCACCTTTTCTGGCTTGAGTTAACATCTGTCAAAGAGTAGCCTACATAATGTACAAAGGTCCATGTCCCTTGTGTTCTTGGTATGTCACCACCAGCTTCAATAGCCACCATGAATGGTTGAATGTCCCACCAACAAGACGTAAATTACGAGCTGTTTACCCACCCTACGGGTACATTTAGAAAGTCCAACTTCAATTAATTGAATGAAGAATCACTGATTATTTAATTAAGAAGAATTAATTAATAAGCACAAGCATGACACAGAAAATAACCATGCACTTAATAAATATAAATACACCCCCTGTGCCCATTAGTGTACAAACGATCTGCTCACTCAGAAATTATCAGCTTATGTTGCGATAGCGAGATAGAGTGGCCATTTCCACGTACATTGTACATGTGGCAATACAAGGGTATGTGTCCCCTAATCAGTATACTGTCAGATCCCGCTATTCGTGGATTTGCGATTCGCTGACCCCACGTATTCGGAACTTATAAAATGTGATCTGCTTCGACATTCCCGGCCCCGTGCTTTACGTATTTGTGTTTTTTTGCGGGCGAAAAAAAATATGTAAGAAAAATAATAAAAACTTCCACAAGCCGTGCACATAAAACAGTTCTAAAACACATCGTTCAACAGCCATGCATAGAGCACCTGTACGTACACAAAAGCAAGTCCTCCACAAGCCGCTTACATGACATGCTTCTGCATTTGTGGCCCTGTGCTTCGCGTTTGCACGGTTTTTCGCGAGCACAAAAAAAAACATATCTTCCGCGAACTGCATGCATAACACGGTTTGAAAGCATATTGTTACTATGAGGGGGTTAATTCTTGTTCCTCCTCGGAAGAACCGGACCTGGGGCTAATACTCACAATTAACTTCGTGATACGGTGGGTTACAACCATGAACGCCAATCAGTTAACCATGAGTTGCAGTGTCCACCGTCTAATTTGCCATTTAACTAGAGGTCACATGGCTTCCGGACCAGGGAACGTACCCTCGGCAATGCACCAATCTTATCTTGATTATATCTTAAGTAGGGTGGCCGAGCGTTTACCACTGGTGCACGCCGACAATACAGGTTAATTCGTTTGGGAACGACCTCCCAGTCTATCTCGGTTCGGACAATGCTGGATCAATGGAAGGAAAGGACAAGCACGGACAAGTTGAAACGTCAACAAGGAACTTATTATAAAGAAAAAGTAAATAAACTGAAGAACTTTTTATTTCCTTGTGGTGTCAATGGATAAATTCAAATCAATCAAAATAATATCAAACAAATAAAGAATTCAACAGGCATTGATAGAAAAATAGACAGAGCAGATGCTTGTCACTATGCCTGACCTAACAATTAAACACAGCCAAATCCAGCTCGCCTATTGGCGCATCATTGCATGTGACCTCCAACCGTCAATCTCACGATCATCCCTTCCTTACCAGAGCGAGACGCAACCCCTAATTAACACAGGCCCGGTCCACAACACCACGTTTGGGGCACTGGATGGGCACCAAAGGGCGGCCATTTGCCGGAATTGCCGAGCGAGAACGTGGGGCACTCATGAGACGTCAACAGCGGCTATCGCCTCCCTGTTCGGCCCGACACGAGCAGGAGCCAACCAGCGTCCATGGAGCTGCCGAACGGGTTGTCGGGCATCAATAGACAGAGGTGGATATCAACGTTGGTGAGAGAGAGGTGGGTGTCGAACTTCACTGGAAGAGAGGTGGGTGAGGTAAATGATCCACAGCCATATTTGACCTTCAGAATGAATGAAATGTGAAAAACCCATGGTGTGTTGAATGGAAAGGGGTAGAATGAGTCTCTGTTGGGCTAATGGCTATCTCTCACGTGCATGAACGTGTCGTAAAGAGGAAAAGGCCATCCCATAAGAAAGGGAATCTGTTCTATACCCTTCTCCAACACACCAAAGAGTTAGAATCCTACCAGACAAAGGGGATGGGTCTATTTCGACATACATTTATGGAAATAACTGTCTGAGGACCTGAATGTTGTTTGCATTAGTCGGATCCGATTCTGAATTCCATAACAATATCTTCCACGAACCGTATGCATAACATGGTTCGAAAACATATCTTCCACCAGCCACACTTTAAGTGAGTTGCGTGGCATGTCCCACCATTCAAACGATAAACCAAGCTGTGTGGCATGTTCCACCATTCGTGCTATGAAGACACTTCCCTGTATCTACAAGCTGCTGGGTAAGACATCATAACCAATGAGTTACACAATTAAAAAGCTTCACCGCATCTATTACTAGTTGCTGAAGATGTCATCCCCCTCGCAAGTTACACAATTGAAAAGATTCACCACATTTATCACCTGCGTAAAACGTTAGCATCTCCCAACATCCCCCACAAATAATGTGCAGACTACTCACCCTCCCGCAGCTACCCACATTTTCCCGCATGACTACTTATGTGCAACGTGTCCTGGGTCTCAATCAATCTTCTCGTCTTGCTGCTTTGACCGGTGTTTTGCCTTTCGCTCTGCTCATTCTGTTCATTGATCAAACACGGCTCCCAAGCGCAAGACCAGTGCGGGAGAGGCATCGACTGCCAAGAGGCAGAAGAAAGTGATGAGCCTGAGCGACAAAGTGGAGCTGCTGGACTGGCTGTCGAGAGTGTGGCCTCTGTTGGCAGACTGTATGGAATAAACAAATCCACCATTCAATACATATGGAGGAACGAGAAGGCGATCCAAGAAAGTGTTACAGCGCGCGCTGCACTGAGCACCAAAGTGGTCACCCACATTCGGGATGTCCACATCGAAAGGATGGAGAAGGCTTTCAGTGTATGGATTGAGGACAACACGCAGAAGAATATGCCTTTTAAGTGGACCTCTCATTCATGTAAAGGCAATGCGTATCTACACGCATCTGGCTTATGCGGGTGGTGCTAGCATGAGTGACGTGGGTTCAAGTATCCCCAGTCCATTCCAAGTGAGCAGGGGATGGTTTGTCTGCTTCAAGAAGCACTACAATCTCCAAGACATCAAACTAACAGGCGAGCGTGCCTCCGCAGGCCAGGAGGTGGCCAAATCGTTCCCTGCTGAACTCGCTCAGCTAATCTAGTAGAAGGGGTACCTGCTGGAGCAGGTGTTCGACACTGATGAGACCTGTTTTGGAAAAAGATGCCAATGCAAACTTTTATCTTGAAGCGAGAGAGGACGGCATCGGGATTCAAGGCCGCAAAGGACTGGGTATCTCTTCTCTGTGCAAATGCAAAAGGCGACTGAATGACGAAGCCTTTGATGCTGTACCATTCCCTGAACCTGCCTGCTCTCAAGGACAAGCACATGCACATGCTGCCCATGTGTTGGAGAGCCAACAGGAAGGCGTGGGTGACGGCAGCAATTTTCATGAACCAATTACATTACTGTTTCGTCCCTCAGGAGGAGAGGTACCTGGCGGAATAAAACCTTGCATTCAAGGTTCTCCTGCTCGTCAACAACACTCCTGGCCAGCCCCGGAACCTGAAGGTGGAGGTGATCTTCCTGCTGCCTAACACCACTTACCTGAAACAGCCAAGGGGTAACCTCGACTTTCAAAACCTATTATACCCGCCGCATATTTCACCACATTTTGGATGTGATGAACTCCCGAGATCACTGTCTGGCAGTGTTCGAAGGAGTTCAACATAACCCACTGCATCGGTACAATCAAAGAGTCACTGGACAAGGTGAGAGCCTCCACCATCAATGCCTGCTGGCACAACCAGTGGCCAGAGGCATTGAAAACTTCAGAGGCTTTCCCAACAACATGGAGAAGAGGTGTGAAATTGTCAGGTTGGCACAGCAGGTGGGAGCGGAAGGCTTTGACAACATGGAGCCTGAGGAGTTGGATGCTCTTTTCACCTATCATTTTGAGGAGCTTACCAAGGAGACTGCTTAAGCAGCACCAACGCTCTGTACAGAATATGTTTCCAATCTCCTCTTCCTCTCTGTACCATTTTTGCTGAGGAGAGGGATGGACCTTGTATCAAGCAAGCAAGCACATATATATATATATATATATATATATATATATATATATATATATATATATATATATATATATATATATATATATATATATATATATATATATATATATATATATATACAGTGGGGAGAACAAGTATTTGATACACTGCTGATTTTGCAGGTTTTCCCACTTACAAAGCACGTAGAGGTCTGTAATTTTTATCATAGGTACACTTCAACTGTGAAAGACGGAATCTAAAACAAAAATCCTGAAAATCACATTGTTTGATTTTTAAATAATTAATTTGCATTTTATTGCATGAAATAAGTATTTGATACATCAGAAAAACAGAACTTAATATTTGGTACAGAAACCTTTGTTTGCAATTACAGAGATCAGACGTTTCCTGTAGTTCTTAACCAGGTTTGCACAGACTGCAGCAGGGATTTTGGCCCACTCCTCCATACAGATCTTCTCCAGATCCTTCAGGTTTCGGGGCTGTCGCTGGGCAACACAGACTTTCAGCTCCCTCCAATGATTTTCTATTGGGTTCAGGTCTGTAGACTGGCTAGGCCACTCCAGGACCTTGAGATGCTTCTTAGGGAGCCACTCCTTAGTTGCCCTGGCTGTGTGTTTCGGGTCGTTGTCATGCTGGAAGACCCAGCCACGCCCCATCTTCAATGCTCTTGTTGAGCGAAGGAGGTTGTTGGCCAAGATCTCGCGATACATGGCCCCATCCATCCTCCCCTCAATACGGTGCAGTCGTCCTGTCCCCTTTGCAGAAAAGCATCCCCAAAGAATGATGTTTCTACCTCCATGCTTCACGGATGGGATGGTGTTCTTGGGGTTGTACTCATCCTTCTTCTTCTTCCAAACACGGCGAGTGGAGTTTAAACCAAAATGCTCTATTTTGGTCTCATCAGACCACATGACCTTCTCCCATTCTTCCTCTGGATTATCCAGATGGTCATTGGCAAACTTCAGACGGGCCTGGACATGCGCTGGCTTGAGCAGAGGGACTTTGCGTGTGCTGTAAGATTTTAATCCATGATGGCATAGTGTGTTACTTATGGCTTTCTTTGATACTGTGGTCCCAGCTCTCTTCAGGTCATTGACCAGGTCCTGCCGTGTAGTTCTGGGCTGATCCCTCACCTTTCTCATGATAATTGAGGCTCCACGAGGTGAGATCTTGCATGGAGCCCCAGACCGAGGGAGATTGACTGTTATCTTGAACTTCTTCCATTTTCTAATAATTGCACCAACAGTTGTTGCCTTCTCACCAAGCTGCTTGCCTATTGTCCTGTAGCGCATCCCAGCCTTGTGCAAGTCTACAATTTTGTCCCTGATGTCCTTAGACAGCTCTCTGGTCTTGCCCATTGTGGAGAGGTTGGAGCCTGATTGATTGAGTGTGGACAGCTGTCTTTTATGCAGATAACGAGTTCAAACAGGTGCAGTTAATACAGGTAATGAGTGGAGAATGGGAGGGCTTCTTAAAGACAAAACTAACAGGTCTGTGAGAGCCAGAATTCTTACTGGTTGGTAGGTGATCAAATACTTATTTCATGCAATAAAATGCAAAATTAATTATTTTAAAATCATACAATGTGATTTTCAGGATTTTTGTTTTAGATTCCGTCTTTCACAGTTGAAGTGTACCTCTGATAAAAACTACAGACCTCTACATGCTTTGTAAGTGGGAAAACCTGCAAAATCGGCAGTGTATCAAATACTTGTTCTTCCCACTGTATATGTATGTATATATATATATATATATATATATATATATATATATATATATATATATATATATATATATATATATATATATATATATATATATATATTATCCCTGAGCCTGACGGACAAATTTCATTAATCCCTGCATTCTAGCTGCCGGGTTAAGGATGGAACAGATTTCTCTTTCTTTGTCCTCTTTAAGCACTTGACTTGAGCAGCATGCTGTATACAGAACATTGGTTCTGGCAGTGTTTTGGCTGGGGGCCTACAATCCTGGACGGGTCGCCACTCCGACGCAGGATACTGAAGTGAGTGTGCAGGAATTTGTAATTTGTTCAGGGTGCCGGAGATAGCTTGTCTACTCTTCTTGAAGGATGTGGGATCTTTCACGTCCACCAACTAATGCTAGCAGTAGAGACACTCAGTTCAACAGGGATGGCATATGCATTGATGAATCACTCTGCCTGTGGATGACAGTTTATAGATGGGCCGAGATTCAAATCCAGGCTAGACAGCTCAGAGGTGAGTGTGCTAACCTTTCAGCTATCCTGCTCGGTCACTAGTTATGTCATACAACTAAATTCCATGACCTCTGTTCTGCTTACCTATTTTGTTCCCAGGTTGAGACAGAATACTCTTTCTTGGACTACGTCATGGGTGGTTGTCAGATCAACTTCACGGTAATAAACTTGATGGTGCCATTTTGTATTTGGGTGGATGGTGGTTACACAAGATCGAGCCTGTTTTGGCAGCTTCAGGAACCCCTCAATTTTGCATTTTCCAGGTTGGTATCGATTTCACGGGTTCTAATGGTGATCCCCGTGCACCTGATTCACTGCATTTCATCAGTCAAACTGGAACCAATGAGTACCTGACTGCATTGTGGGCAGTCGGTCAAGTTGTCCAAGACTATGACAGGTATGGGGTTTGTATTCGAACGGTGCATTAAAATGATGTAGAAAGCACTGTGTTGCTAAAAGATCAAATGATTATGAAAGATCGGTTGTATACTGACAGGTGAAATTTGCACTTCTTGTACTTTGAGTAGTTTCAAATCACACACACACACACACACACACCTCCAAATGTCAGTCCTCAATATGATTGTGTACACACTCCTTCATGAGCCTGCTATCACTGCTTTAAAATGAGGTCCCTGGGTTTGAGTCAGAATTATTTTACTCTCGCCTCACGTGGAAACTTATTTTCCCATTTATTTAATTATATAGATGAGATATTGGAAGAAAAAAAAATAAAGCCCACAGACATAGACACACACATGAAGAACCAAATTGTTCACAGCCTGGATAGACTAAAAAAACTATATATTTTGACAGTGTCCAACATTCATGGATGATGAAGTGCAGGCAAATGTACAAGATAATCAATCTGATTGAGAAAGCCATGGATCTATGGAATACCACACTAATCCAGCATCGCTCAGGAGGAAAGATCGAAATACCAGGAGTGAAGATACGACGCAGGATCTTCAAAGGTGCCGACCTTTTCTCCGCTCCTGTTTTACCTGGTACTGGATCCAGTGAGTAGCCTCATCATTGAGCAAGGACAAAGATACACAGTGACAACCAATAAAAGAACATCCAAAGAAACAGGAAAGGTGACATATCTACTGTACATGGATGATTTAAAACTCTTTGTACAGAACGACGAAAAATTAGCAGAACAACTGAAATTAGTGAAATGGTACTCAGGTGACATCCAAATGGAATTTGGCCGAGATAAGTGTGCAAAATGCACATTCATGCAACGTCGACCAACAAAAATGGACAACATGAAAATCGACATACAGTAATACAACAATGCAGGATCTAGAGTCTAGATTCTTGACAATAAATGAACCATCATCGAAATACCTCAGAGTAGAAGAGGGCCACCAAATATGTCATCAAAAAAATGCACAAAACAATAACCAAAGAATACCTGTGTAGAACAAGGCTCATCCTGAAAACATACCTCTCCCCAAGGAACAAAATCAAAGCCATAAACCAACTAACAGTACCAGTGTTCCAATATAGCTGTGGAATAGTAAACTGGCCACAAGCGGAAATTATAAAACGAGATATCAGAACAAAGAAACCCCTCACTATCCATATAATGTTCTAAAAAAAAATCAATGCATCTCGAGAATGTACCCGCTGAGGAAAAAAAGGAGGTGGTGGCCTGATGGAACTCGATTAAGTGCACAGAGCGCCGACTGTAGGATTATCCGAGTACGTGAAATGTTCAACAGACTAGCAAATACAATTTGTTTTCAAGCATGAAGACAACAAACCCGAAAAGGTATCTCTCACTCACCTTGCAAAAAACTTCCAAAAACATGTGCGAATAGAAGATGTCATGCACCAAACCGAAACGGCAACAAATACAACCCCAGCGATTGCAAAAAAGACAAAAGAAAAACACAAGAAGAAATACCAACAGATATAGTGACAACTGGGAGAAATACATAAGAGGAGGAGGAGGAGGAGGAGATTGGGACCATACTCTGTGCAGAGCGTTGGTGCTGCTTAAGCAGTCTCCTTGGATATTGGGTACAATCCTGGACGGGTCGCCACTCCGACACAGGATACCAGCAAGCTGGCACTCATTTTGCCGACCTCGGAAGGATGACAGGTCGAGTTAACCCCACCTGGTATTAATTCAACAACTGAGCGGGATTTGAAGTCGGGACCCGAGGATCCAAAGCCCGCCACTCTAACCATTAAGCCAACATCAGGCATAAAGACATAAAAGCAGGGAAATGTCAAAGAAAAAAGAGTTGGACAGATTGTGAATCGACAAAGAAGGATCACGGGAATGGCTAAGGAGAGATCAGCTCAATTGGGATGGAGAATGAATCATTATAAATGTCCAAGACAAAGTACAATACACCAATGGCTTAAAAAAAATAAATAGCAGGACTGAGCCAATCAGACAGTGTGCATTTTTCAAGGTAGAAACAAAGCACGAGTCACCTCCTATCGGGATGTAAAAAACTCATGTCAGAACAGCTGTACACACAAAGGCATAACAAGGTATGTAGTGTGGCACATCTGTGGAAATTTCAATATCCCAGTTCTACAAAATTCATGGAAACACGAACCAAAAACAATCAATGAAAACAAGGACATATAATGCTCACGTATGACCCGACGATCCCATCCAGTGTGAACATAGAAAACAAAGCACTGCGACCGGATATAGTACTCAGATACAAAAAGGAAAATAAGCCATTGTTAATTGAGGTTTCAGTACCCAGTGATTTTGGTCTAAATAACACAGAAATCAAGAAAATGATCAAATATCAAGACCTGAAAAATGAAGTGAAAAGGTCTTGGAAGCTGAAGTACGCCAAAATTGTACCAGTGATAATTAATTGGAGCAACAGGAGTGACAAGGAAGAACCTCACAAACATCCGACAAACCATCCCTGGGACGACCATTACCACAAACGAACTGCAGTTGGAGGCTGTCCAGTGCTCAAGTAATGATCCTGAAAAGAGCCCTTGGAACAAAACTCTGAGAACAACAAACTTCACAACTGAGGCCATGAATCACAATCCTTCATCAAAATGAAGGTGGATACTGTGAGTCCTGGGAGAACTCTGTTCCACCTTCTGAAACCTGAATTAGGGATATATATATATATATTGTTGTGGTTGACCAAATTCGCAAACCACCATTCAGGTCCCTTAGGTGAGGTATCTCGGTAAGTATATGTGTAGTTAGGCCCAAACCCGTTGTCTAGAGGGAATAAATGTCATTCATGCGTGCTGCGACTCTTCAGGATAGCCGTTTTTCTTTTACTATCTTTATTTTGGACCAACCGCCATTATTACCACCACCAACCACGTCTCAACAGTCATCACAACATCAACCACCCACCACAACGCCGCTTCACCACAGCAGCCACGACCTTTGCCATCACACCTCGCAACCGTCGCATCGCCACCGTTCTTGCGCCGCTTGTGGGTACCGGTATTGGACTCTTGCAGGGCGCGCGCCGAACAGCGTGTACAAAACCACGGACTTTCCGCAGAAAAACGGATCAAAAACGACTCACGCCCACTTTTGTTCCGTCCAATCGGTGAGCGAGGGGCGATTTGGCCCCGCCTCCAGGGCGTTGGAGGGCGGTCGCTATATGCAAATTCATGGATCAAAAAGCATTCACGCCCACTTTTCCTCGGGCCAATGGGGAGCGAGGTGAAAGGTCGGAGGCAGAGGGTCAAAGATGAAGGAGCGAAGCCACGGGGCTTATAAAAACGACTGCGTTCGTCAGTCGAGTCCAGTCCAGTGGAAGTTGAGAGGAGTGCAGTTCGCAGGAGGAAGAGTTGAGTTGGAAGCGGAGGAAGAGCTCAGTGCAGTTGGGAGTTCGCGGAGTCGGAGTGAAGAGGACGGAGCTGTGGAGAGGCGGCGGCGGCGAAGGCGGACGAGGGGGTGCTCGCGTCAGATTCGGGGAACTGCGGAGAGAAAGGCCGACGGCGCGACCTGGTCGAGGTGGAGACGCTCGTCGCGGGACCCGAGACAGAGTAAAAATCCTCCTTTCCCCAAGCATCAGCAACCCCCTCCTGTTTCCCCCCGCGCTGAGATAGTGCGACCAAGGGGGCCCCCTTCCCACCCCCTACCAGACACTGTCCGCGAGGCCCGTGGAGTTGAGGCACCACCGCCGCTCCGCGTCTCATCACCAGACGGGTAGGCCCGACACGGTCTCGGCCCCAGGCCCGCCTACCCCCTCATCCTGGAGGGTGGTTCTCTTTTCTTTTGCTTTGGGAATGTGTGTTGTCGGCGCCGTCTGTGAAGTAAAATTGTATAAGTGTTGCCGTGTGCTCGCGTAGTCGGTATTATATCTGCATTGTCGCATTTGCTTTTTGTCTTCTTTTCTATGTGCTTTTGGTGGAATTGTATATGTGTGCTTTCCGTTCATCGTGAATAAATGTGCTTTATGTTGAACTGTTTCCCGCTTCGCTTCGTCATTTCTTTCATTGAATCCTCATCTTGCTTCACGTAAAGGGTTGGTAGTGGGCTGAATACGCCCGATAATTAATCGAACCGTCGAGGCCGACGATAACACCGCTCGGTTATCCCGATAGTACGGAACGGGTTGCTTAAGTGGCCCGTGTCCGAAGTCGACCTGCGGCGAGGTGCGATCGCCCGGTCTACCCTCCGTGTGGGTACTTAGGTAGGTCGAATTTGGCGAGCAACCCTATCCCACGCGGGGGCCGATTGGCTCGATCGCGGTGAGACCGTAAGGTCCACCCGTGACTGGTTCCCGGCGTTAGTCCGAGAGGGTCACGACTGGATTGTCCGTCCGGTGGGCGACGTGCCGCGATTCGAGTTACGTGGCCGTCAGCACGCCGGCGGGCGCGAATCCGTAACAAAATATATATATATATATATATATATATATATATATATATATATATATATATATATATATATATATATATATATCTCTCTCTCTCTCTCTCTCTCTCTCTCTCTCTCTCTCTCTCTCTCTCTCTCTCTCTCTCTCTCTCTCTCTCTCTCTCTCACTCACTCACTCACTCACTCACTCACTCACTCACTCACTCACTCACTCACTCACTCACTCACTCACTCACTCACTCACTCACACACACACCACTCTTCCTACCAGGCACGAAATAAGTTGGTCAATATAAAGTTTGTAGTGTCAGTGTGAGAAATTCCCACAGTTGTACCAAAACTCAATAACTCCCTGGGCTGTCACCACATTACCAATGAGGTTCCAGGGTTTGAGTCCCGGGTTGTATCAGGAATTTGTCACACGAGCCCCACGTGGGAATTTACTCCCATTTATGAAATTATATATCCCCTCATGTCATTGTCCTCAATATGATTATGTATTTACTCTGGTGGTGGTGGTCGTATGGCAGCTTAGCTGCCGGGGTAACTATCATTTCTTGAAGCGTGACTGTGTCGCTGATGCAGTGCCCCTCTACCAGTACACAGACTGGAACTGGTACTCATTTTGCTGACCTCGGAAGATGACAGGCTAAGTCAACCCCCTGGTGTATTAATTCAGTGGCCGACGGGGCTTGAACTCAGGACCCTAGGATCCCAAGCCGCCACCCTAACCACTGAGCCAACACCAGGCTATATTTACTCTTTCATGAGTATCTGTCGCTGTTTTAAAATGTTAAAAGTTCAGATCATCTCTTCCATTTTTGTCGTATTTGTCATGTGTTCATTTGTCGTCCTCGGTCTGATTTATTTTATACACAGTACTTGCTCTTAAATGAGCCTTGATCACTTTTTTTTTTTTTTAAGCTGGAGCAACCCATTATATCTTGCTCCTTTAATCTGCCCATGTACACTGATGAAGTTAATACTTGCAGTTGAAGTGTTATGTTTAATATTTACCATACCACAAATTTACTTGGTCTGTTTGCATGAAATTAATGACAACTTATAACGTTTATCGTCCCACCCCCCAGCTACCCCCCCCCCCACTTCCACTGAATGTACCTCTTAGTTACATAAATGGCCACTTGATCTTTGGTCTGAGCGTTGTCCAATCCAAGGGGAGGGAGGACCGAGACAGCTGTTGGCATCCAAGGGGAGGCTTATATTTTGGACCTTGCTCGTCCAGACCCTTGACACAAAAATGATTGCGTGCTTTTGTTTCATATTTGGCACATGTATGCAATTTTATCTATGGGGACAAGGCATGCCAAATGATTTTGAGATTGGAGTCAAGTCATAGGACACGAGTTTTATTTCCGAATTTTCGGAATTCAAGAAAAGTTTACAGGAGATGTTCGTATGGGATTTTATATGCTTTTGGGAGCATTATTTATTTATATGCACCTTACTCTAACTCCACCAGCAAAGCACTTTGGATTATTTATTTATATACGCTTTACCATTAGCAGCATAATTACACGAGCAACGCCCAACTTTGGATTATTTATTGATTTATGTTAATTTCTATTTTCAGTGACAAGCTCTTTCCATCATTTGGCTTTGGAGCTCAAATACCACCTCAATTTCAGGTATGGGAATAATAATGAATGAAACCGATGTCGTCGATCATTTGTGGATATTTATATTGCAGCAAATTTTGGTAGCAAATACTGCGGAACCCCGACATTCGCGGATTCGACATTGGCGGAACCCGCATATTCACAGTTTATAAAATGTGACCTGCTTCTACATTCGCACTTCGCATATTCACTTAGTTGTTTTTTTTAAGCACTTCAGGACTGGTCCAAAAGCCACTGCCATTGATATTAATTCATCCTGGGAATTCTTCCACAGAAACCTGCTTTCTCTTATGCACAGATTCATCCCACCTCATCTTCAATTATCTTACCCATTCTCCCACTCTTATTACTTTGAATCCTGTGGTGGGGCAGTTGCATTAAAACAACTTGCATTCTCCTCCCTGGAAGCAAATCCGACTGAAGACAACCTCAGATCATTCCACAAAGCCTGCAACAAGTGTGTTTACCCTCAGGAGAGCCAGAAAAGAACATCTGTCCAATCCCAAGAATGAGCTTTCAAACTTGTCTCCCTCCTCTAAAACCTGGTGGCACCTCGTTAAGTCTGTCTCAGGTGCATGCTCCCCTTCCATCAATTTCCCTCACTTCATATGGTACCATCGCCAACTCTGCTCCTGAGAAGGCCAAGTGCCTCATTTCTGTGTTTGCTTCCAAATATTGTCCCTAATCACTCCCTCTCTGTATACACCCTTCCCATTCATACCCAACTGCTCCTGAATTCTGTCTTTTACACCTGAAAAGGTGGAAAAGTTTTCGGCAACCCTTGACTGTAACTCTGCAATTGGACCGGACGGTATCAGCTCATGTGTCCTAAAAACCTTCTCTGCTGATCTTGCACTTCTGATCTGCCCTTTTCACCCTGTCATTTTCCATTGGTCATCTTCCATCTGCTTGGAAATCAGCCAACATCACAGCACTCGATTAAAAAAGGTGCAAAAATGGATCCCCATAACTCCCGATCAATCGGCTTACTTCCAATCATCACAAGGTCATGGAATCCATCATTGCAGTTGACATTAAATCATTCCTTTTCTCCAAGAGCCTCATCTCTCATACGCTCTCATACGGGCCTTGACAATGTATACAAAAAAAAATCTCTTATCATCAATTCAAATTCAGCCCTGGTCACTCTACTTTGGACATGCTGCTTCTACTCTCCCAACCATGAATGGAGGCCCTCAATGTCAGACATGAGATCAGGGCTGTCTCTGAACATATCTCGAGCTTTTGATACAGTCTGGCATCCTGCCCTGCTCTGAAAACTGTCTGCCTATGGAATCCAAGGCCAACTCCACTCTTGCATTACTGGCTTCCTCCACTCTCATAGCCAACGTGTGGCTCTTAACGGAACCCTTTCATCTCCTCTCCCTGTCAAGGCTGGAGTATCCCAAGGTAGTGTTCTAGGCCCCATGTTATTCCTAATCTTCATCAATGATCTCTCCAAATCTCTGGAAAATTATCTTGATCCCTTTGCTGATGACTCCACTCTCTGCCGTGACATCTCTCATCCTTCTGACAGACAGGTAGCGGCCTCTTCCCTCTCCTCAGACCTTGGCAAAAGTCACAAACTGGTCAAACACTTGGAACATGTCTTTCAATCCTCAGCAATCCCTCACACTCAATCTCTCTCCAGAAGGACTGCACTGCAAATCCTCCCATTTACTTTCTCAACAACCCTTTTGAAGAGGTTCAGTCACTCAAACTCTTGAGTCTCAATCTCAGCCATGATCTCTCATGGGCAAGCCGCATTTCAAAGTTGGCCTCCAAAGCCAGACGCTGACTGGGCATCCTTTGTGTGGTGCCATTTGAAATGAGGGAAGTGGAGCATACACCTGAGATTGACTTGGCAAGGTGCCACTGGGTTTTAGAGGAGGGAGACAAGTTTGAAAGTTCATTCTTGATTTTCGTGTTCTATCCTTCTATCCCCCCCCCCAAAAAAAACCTATTTTCCTTTTTCCCTTTGAAACAATGCCCTGACATTCGTGGATTCAACATTCGTGGTATTTTCCAGGAACATACCCCCCGCGAATGTCAGGTTCTTATGGTATAACAAATATTTTTGCTGTGCTTGTTAGGGTTAGGGTTAGAAAGGTTAGGTTAGGGTTAGGGTTGTTAGGGTTAGCAAAAAAAAAGAAAAAATTCTGCCTGTTCATCTTAAAGTAATCCTTAAAAGTAAACTTTTGTGCAAAAGATTTTTGTGCCATTTAAAAAAGTTTTTTCTGCAATGCTTGTCTGAGTCAGGCTAAAGACGAGGGAAATCCATTATTAAAATTGGCTTGAAAGAATAGTGTACTTCGAAATAATAAATGAGTCAAGTGTAGATGAATCAAACGTTACAGTCTGAAACCTGAACATCGATTTTGCTGCATTTTCAGTGAATTTTGCGAATCGGTGATGGCTCTGGGTGTGCGATGTGCTTTGTACAGTGCGATAGGAATGGGACTGATTGGCAGTTTATTTGTTTTTAGGTGTCGCATGAGTTTGCGATGAACTTCAACCCAAGCAACCCCTACTGTCAGGGTAAGATTCTCTTTCCCCACCACTCTCTAAACACTAACAGCCTTCAAACTATAGAGCCTTAGGCCTGTCAATTTCAGTGCTTTCCATTTACATTGTATTATAATGCAGCTAATGGAACATCACCAAGCACAGCAATTTGAAACTCGTGAAGATGTCAATCCCATTGACTTACATTTGTAGTTGTGCAAGTTAAAGTTTTTGCTTTGTGCTCAAGAAAGATAGGCCATGTGCGATTAGCACAACAGAATACTTTTCTTACCATTTAATCAACAAAAGAGCTCCATCATTCTTGCAGTCTGCTAATGCCTTGAAGACACCGAATAGATTTGTCTGGATTCTTTTTAAAATTAATTTGAATTGGTACTCCTAAAATTGAATAAAAATTTAAGGCAGTTGTGAAATAAGTTAATGAGGGTTATGTGGAAAGCAAGGAATTTTCAACATACGCTCCTTGCAAATAGTTTGCAACACTATTTCTGCATCGTACTTCCTCTCAAGCCTGCAATCAATTTCACTTTCTGATCGTTCGTTGTAATTAAAATTCAGTTTGAAATGGCTTTGCTAGAACAAGAATGGCTGTCACCGGAATACAAGTTTTAGCATTGCATGATCATGTTGAAGAAAGCACCTTCATGGCAAAACTTTCAGAATCCTTCACATTTACACTACCAAGAAAACAAGGAAGCACCAAGGGTGCATTAGTAATGAAGCTTTGCATTGATGACCAGAACTTGTTACTAGAGACCAGCAAAAGAACCTCAGCAAACATCTGATGGTCTGTTCGTCGACAATCAATCTCGTCTTCAAACTCGGTGGCATAATGGTTAGAGTGTCCGCTCTGAGTCTACGAGGTCTGGAGTTCAAAACAGTCACACCGAAGACTTAAAAAATGGTTTGTGCGACTTCCTTGCATGACGTTCTGCATTTAAAAAGGATAGAACACGGACAAACAACCATAGCTTGGCTTCCAAGGGAAGGAGGAAATTCCTTTGATTGCCCCAGAATTCTTAAATTCCATGGCCGAAAGCGGAAAGAAAAATGATGTCATAAAGATGGCATTGATCGGACCCTGATTGCTCTGGGAAGTGACGTCATTTCCCTCAAGCTCAGCGGTTGTGTTTGTGTGAAATTTGAGTCTGGTGCTTCTCCATGCATCTGTCTGTATGTATTCTTGATTTGTGTTGCAGCTCCTCCACAAGCATTAGATCCTGCCAAAATAAATAAATAAACACACTAATCATTCGAGCTTGTGTGATTAACTCCCATGTGTAGGACTGTAGGTAGAGTGCCTGGATCCTGAATGTTTGAGACCATCCTACTATACAATATTAAATAGGTGTGTGTGTGTGTGTGTGTGTGTGTGTGTGTGTGTGTGTGTGTGTGTGTGTGTGTGTGTGTGTGTGTGTGAAAAACTAGAATGGCACTCTGACGTTGACCGATCTGCCTCCACCCACATTATTACATCATTATACATACTTGCTCTAAGTTTGACTTGGATCCCTTCAGCCGATCTTAAGTTATCGCAGGAACGAAAACCTATCACGGACGGACAACCCAAGAAAAATAATGCCTCCGGCGACTTCGTCAGCAGAGGAAAAAAGAAACAGGGCTGAGCCGATCTCCTCCAACTTTTGCATATGTGTTGGTAGTCTCCAGTGTCAGTTCATGGGCACAAACCCCCCTGGGGGGTGGATGACTTACAATTTTCCCATGTACACGTGCCACAATGCAAGTGGTTTAATGCCCCCAACTCCAGATCGGGAGATTATTAGCCACGGCACAAAATATATCTGCTCCACTGCTGTCACCCACCCAACCCCCGCACCCTCCTCCCTCCCCCTGGGCTGAGAGCAGGTGTCTCTTGCAGCATGAAATGGCAGGATGCTTGCAAGTGTTTCCATATTGACTGCAGACCCAAACATACTTTATGTAACCTGAACCCAACCATAACAAACTTGAGGTCAGACCCTGCTGATGAGGCCTCGCACTTCCCTCTTATTTAATTTTGCCACCACAACAGTAGTTAAATTGGAATAAATGAAACATCTTCTGCCTGAGCAAATATGTTGGCGCTATTGTTGCAAATTTTTTCCATTTGGCATTTTAAAGATACTAAAAACTACAGTGTCATTAAGATGTCAAATGTGATGTACTCAGCAATTGTTTTCCCTTTTTTGGTAAGCTTGCAACTGAAAGATTTGTCATGACTTTAGAGACCACAATCGAGGATAAAATAAACAGCTAAAGAACTTTAAAATACTCTAAAAGTAGTCTCTTTCCAGCTCGCACAATCGGGATAACTAGCCAACGTTGAATTAAATCTGAAACGGGGGGGGGGGGGATTATGGATTTAGTCTCGATTTTTGTGTCCATGCGTGTGTGCGTCCACAACCATATATCAGACATGTATGGACCGATTTTTATTTGTACTTGGCACAAAGACAACACGTGGTATACATATGCACGTCATTTTGTTTCACAATGCGATCAAAGGTGGCCGACTGGCAGCCATTTTCATTGTAAAAAAAAAACAACCCCGTGTTGAACATGTCCTCAACCATATATCGGACATGCATAGTCTGATTTTGTTCAAACGTGGCACACGCATAGTACACGATGGTATGCACTTTTTCATTTTTTAAAATTTACATACAATGTCAAGGCTCGTATAAGAGACAAAACTTATAACAAGGGGAGCAGGAGACAAGGAATAGACATTAGGAGGTCTGTGGAAGGGAGAGGGATGTGGTGGGGTATGTGGGGTAAACAAGATGGACATTACAGGGACTTTCAGGAAGGAAAGCAGGGAATATGAAGGAGGTGAGTTTAGGGTGGATTAGCGGGGGTAGAAAAGATTGTAGTTTTGGATGGGAGAAGATAAGAGATGGTGGTGAACAGCTCTTTTGAAGACCTGGAGGGAAGAGTGAGATTGAAGAGTGTGTGAGAGTTTGTTCCAAAGGTGGGGGAAAATAGGAATCAAAGGTTGAAGGTGAAGCGATTCTTGATTTTGGTGGTTTAACCAGAAGGGGGTTGCTGGCGGACCTTGAGCGCCCTGCAGAAATATGGGTGGGACAGATAGCAGACAGAGCAGGGGGGAGGGGGGGGTGAGGCTGGAGAGGAGAGACAGAAAGACCACCAACCTGCCTGCGGTGAGACACAAAGACTCAGCCTTATCGCAGGAGATACCAATGATCTTAAATGCCTTGATTTTCACAGCGTGAAGCTGAGAAAGGCGAGAAGCGGAAGTACCAGTCCAGAGGGGAGAGCAGTACTCCATCAGGCTGCGGATGTAAGCTTTGTACGTGGTCAGGAGCTCAGGTGTGCCAAGGAAGGACTTTGCATGATGGAGGATGTCCAATTGGTGACTGGCTTTGGAAGACACTTGCACCTAACTTTATTTTGCGACCTGATCAAAGATGGCCGACTGGTATACTGGTGGCCATTTTAGTTGTAAATAAATATGGGCTTGCCCTTTAATGCCGTACAGCAAAATTACTAAAACAATGGGGGGCAATGACATTTTATGTCTTTTCCTTGTTGTTTTACAAAGTGAAGACTGCTTTTACTAAAAACAGCAGCTTTTCTTGTCATGATTGCAACCCCCAGCCCAAGGTACTGTTACTCATCAGCTCGAAGGACATAGTACAGTCAACCCCCACTTCATCGCGGTTCACCTATCGTGCCCCCGGTTCATCGTGGGTTTTTCCTTGGAACATAACTAATTTTTTCTGCGGATTCCCCCGGTACATCGCGGTAATAATATATAAAATATAAATTATTTAAGCAATAAATTATAACGCGTGGTGCTCGACCAGTCACACAACGCACGCGACAAAATTTCGCTTGTGAACTTCGAATATTTTCTACGTTTTTTTCTCCAAGCCCCACGATGCCGCCCAAACGCCCTGCACCTTCTAAGGCTTCTGGCAAGGAACCGAAGCGCCAGAGGAAGGTTCCGGGATGCTCCAGGAGAAGGTTAAGGTAAAGGTGCTCGATATATGCTTTGGGAAGGAAAAAGGTTTGCCGCCGTTGGACGAGCACTGCTCATTCCCAGCACCTCAAAACCGACCAGACCAGACTAGTCGATCTCCGGCACCTCAAACCCAATCACTGCCAAACAGACCAGACGAGTCAATTTTTTGGGGGAGGCGTCCATTCATCGCGGATTTTCACTTAGCGCGGGGAGGTTTGGAACGTAACCCCTGCGAGAAACGGGGGATTACTTACCAATCCACAATATAATCTTTATATTGTAGTGCAACAACCACATGTACCAGCTACACATCTTATCGTTGGTGGCAATCATACCTTTGTGTTTTTATTTGTTTTGGTTCCTTTCCCTTCCCACACAAACCTAACCTCACGCACCACCTTCTGTCGACATCTAAAACTTCATCTCCATCTCCCTACCTATCATAGGGATTTCAGGGATTGTTGAGGCCTACAAGAAATGCGTTCCAGTGGTGCGCCTCTACGGTCCCACAAACTTCTCTCCAATCATTAACCAAGTTGCCAAATTTGCATCTGCAGCTGTTCAGCAACCAACTGCCAGTGTGAGCATTTTTTTTTTACAATCACTTTGCCAAAAAAGGAAAATGTTTGCTTTATTTCCTCTGGCTGTCACTATGGCAATAATTGATATGAAATCTATTTCACAAAATGATATATGACATTTGCTGAGACTGCTACCATTCCTTCGGAGCCAAATGTTATTGCGTCAAAGAAGATGGTTATCGTGGATAGACCCAGATGTCACTAATGACTCAGACTGGAGGCTGTCATTGATATCTGGAGGCTGTCACAGCCCCCATTGTATTTCTTAAGTCTGTCATATTCTCAAAATGATTGCTGTGATATTGCCATCCCTAAAGCTTTCGGTTATTATCTGTCTCCAGTACAAGATTTGGTTTAATGACAAATTCATTTTCTGGAATTTGAACAGTTGTAAGATCCCAAATATTAATCAAGGTGGATGAAGTGTTGTATACAGATACAAGCAAGCATCCCTGGACTTATCCCATTTGCCACAGAACTACTTTATACTCCTCATCCTCACTGATGGAGCCATAACAGATCTGGATGAGACACGGGCAGCTATTGTGGCTGCCTCTCATTTGCCACTATCCATAATCATCGTGGGTCTCGGTGGAGCAGACTTCTCGGCAATGGACTTCCTAGATGCCGACCGGGGAATGCTAAATTCGCCTACCGGAGAGAAAGCGGTCCGCGATATTGTTCAGTTTGTGCCCTTCAGAGATTTCAAACACGTAAGAACATTTCGAAAATTTTGGCATTTATCTTGTACTTTAAATGTAGAATGCATTCAAGATGTCATTACACAAACCCTTTCTCCTCCACAGCTTCCTAAGGAAGCGCTTGGCAAGGCCGTGCTCGCCGAAATCCCAAACCAAGTGACTGCATATTTCCGCATGCGAAAAATTGCACCAATGAACGTCCAAGGCCCCTGAGCTTGGCGCAACAACATTCAACCCGTTGCCACTGCACGACGACAGCTTTTCCCTGCCAACCTCCTCCCAAAACCTGAAATCTAACTTTCTATTACATGATGACACATCTCGCACCTCTTCTTGGCTGGGATGCTTGGCATTGTAACTATTGGCCTTAATTTTTACAGTAATCATCTTTATACTTTTTTTGTGCTAGCCTTGTTTATCTCTTTAACCACGTAACCATAATGCATTATTTTCACGTTAAAATGTTTTTTTTTTTTAATCGGTGCTTTTATTCAAAATAGACTTGTACACAAACCTCCCCTGATCTCTGAACACCTCGTCAGTCGAATTCCAGTGGAGAGCACTTGTAAGGTGTTTCCATATCAGGGGAGAAATCTTTATCACTCAATTCATCCACTGTTCCGAGGCACGATATGCTGTTACATCGGTCACTGTGCCAAAAGCTTCGCCCTCTTTGCTCCAAGTTCACGTTCCTGCAAAGCAAACACAATTTATGAGCCTACTTTCGCACACAATTTGCATGTAAAACAAATGTGAAAATAAAGTCTAGATTTTGTAACAGCAACCTGTTTGGCTTGGCCATTTGCCCATCAGAGCGTTCTCCCAAAAACTCTGACCCTTGTCATTGTGATTGGCATTTATATCTAGCTTTACTTATTTTGAAGTTGTACATAAATCACGTGCAGGGCAACATTCACAGCCATCGGTGAACTTTGACATGAACTACAAGCACGTTAGCAGACGGTCAACAAAGATACGGTAAATAGGATTTGAATTTTGGATACATGAATCATGAGGACGTTGATCGAGGCGTGCTAACTGCCGTGGGAAGCAAGGAGAAACTAATGTTTCGAGATTGACTCTTCGTTGGAGCAAAAGAGGCCAAGGTTATCATTTATAACTCTTTTGCTCTGACGAAGGGTTAGCGCCAGAAACATCAGCTTCTTCTCGCTTCCCACAGCAGTTAACACACCTCGATCGACAGACCGGCACCAGTCTTCACAAGCAACCTTGATCTTCATTCTCCATGAATCATGAGCCATGGCGTCAGGTGGGAACGTGAACGGACGAATAGGCCAACACTACTCTCGATCTTTTATAAACAACTTATTTTCACACAGCTAGAAATGCATACGGAATGCATGCTGAACAAAGCAGCAGTGGAGAGGTATGGGACAGACAGATAAGACAAGATGAGGATGGAAAGAGATGAGATTTGGCAAAATAAAAAAGGCTCTATTTTGGTTTATGTTGCTTGGTTGGCATTGGAGGACAGAGTACAGTCCTGTATTGTTGCTTAAGCTCTTTGTTTTTGAGCATTATGACATGACAATTGCATCAAATTTGCAATTCAGCGACTCATTTGGGTGCTCCAGACTAGAACGTCGAGTTGGAATTTAATGCACATTGGGTAAACATTTACTTATTGACAGAAAAATGTGCACAATCGATCAAACCACAGCTTTCCCACCAAGTACTTACTGTGCCTTGCTGGTAGTAATGGGGTGCCAGTTCCAGGAGCCAAGTAACGTCCACGGCACTGATATCGCGCATGTAATGGTGCGTACTTTGAACCAGCTCGCTGTACAACACCCTGCAATGACAGGTGAGTGGCTGTACGACCTGTTATCACCGCATATATCATCATAATCATGGCTTTGAGAAGAGCAAACCTACCATTTTGGAGGCTTTTCTCCATAAAGCACCGATGATGGATGAATGAAAAGTTCATATCCTTCCCTGATGGTTCTGTGATAAAAGGAATACTCGAGTATAAACTCAGCTGCAAACTTCACCATCAAGTTAAAACCAAACAAGGGAACAAAAGGAGCAATTAATTGTACAATGAATGGCAAGTGGATTGTAAATGTAAAAATTCATTCAAACTTTCAATCTTTTCGGGATATATCGTTTAAGCCAATGCGATGTTGTGCAGTCACTTGGATTCACCGCAACCTCGATTTTCCCAGAGGAGTCTTGATGCACGATGTAATCCAGACTTTCCAAGGGAACTTTTCAGAACTGCAAGATGGGCAAGTCCTCTATTGCCAAATTTGGTGTCGTATATGACTGGCAGGATGGCCGAGAGGCACGCTCACTTCTGAGCAGTTGAATGGGTTTGAATCCCGATCCAGCTGTAAACTGTCATCCTGGTGTTTCACAGGCAGGGTGATTCATCAATATGTGTGCCACCCTTGGATTGATGTTAAAATTGGCATCCCATCTGCTGGCATTAGTTGGTGGCTAATGACTGGCGGAGTAATTTGTCTGGTACTGGTATTGTAACCCGAGTCAAGAAACTGCTTCAACAGAATCGACGCTCTGCATGAAGCATGGTACACGAATTAAAGAGCCCTGAATACCATTGCCAAACAAAAACGTGGCAAATACGACTTGTACGACTTGTCAACTATACAAGTACAGCTCTCGTCGTTTGACGTTCGGGTCCTCAACCATCACTGTTACGGTGATTCGTTCCAACTGTCAAACCATGGCATCTTTACGAAGAATATACGAGGTGTAAAGATATCACTCAGGTGTAAGTAAAGAAATCCATCCAGTTGAAATTGTAAAAGCTGGAAATGTACAGCAAAGATAATGCTTATGAAAAATACCAAGCACGTTCTAATTTTGGATTTGGAGGTGGCTTTATCCATTTGTCATGATAATACCGTCAAATGCACAACATACCCAAAACCCCGTGCTTACCGATAGTTTCCGGTGTAGTGGAACTGGGCCGCGTTGGAAAAAAACCCGGCCACAATGCACCTTAGGACGGCATCCGAATCACCTGGAAAAAAGGTAAGCACCATTCTACAACTGACCTTCACGAGCCGGCAAAATGTTTGGTCGTTAATTGATTGGAGTACGCTCACGGCAAGCACCATGAAGACAACAAATGCATATAACTTGATGTGATTTCTCAATGGCGCATATTCAGAGTGCACAGGTGAACTCTGCACCTTCGCTGGAGCAAGCCGGAACTTCCAGGCGAGTGAGGAGACGAACAAGTTGCTCTCGCACGGCCACGGCACGAACGAGGCCTTTGTAGTTAAGGAAGTTTTCGTGACACCATTGTGAATTCTTCTTGTGCTGGGGGAGCCATTCAGAGTTTGAGTTTTGGGTTAAAGGCCTCCAGACAACGAAGCAGCAATTAGGATTAGGATAAGACTCCATTTCCCTATCCCACCCCTCCCCCAACCCCCAATTTTTTCGAGATCGATTAATTTTGATTATACGAGCAAAGAGTCCTTACAGAAGGGAGGAGGAGTAAACGGGGCTTGGAGGACATGTTTACTATAGCACCGCTGTAAAACACACGAACAATCAATGTCTTCCCTCTCAGGGATGGTGTGGGGTCATTACTTTGGGATTAAAAGGGGCAGGGAAAAGATAACGTTAGATAGAGTTTCGGGATATGTGAAAGAAATGGCTTGATAGAAGAAAAAACAAACAAACTTGGAATGATTGTAACAGTTTATGACCTCGTGATAAACAATGTTGCGTGTTCAACATTTCCCAGTGCCATATCGAACAGTCCGATGAAATTCTGACTGTTCTGCAAATTATACTTTTCTATATATATATATATATTTTTTTTTTCACTCTATAATTGGCAAAGAGTGTGTTTGTTGTACATCACTCCTTCCCCATTCTATATCCAGGTGATGCATGACGTCATCACCAGGCACCGAAGGAAGGGAGTACTCAGTTTTTACTCCGATTGTTACTTGCAAAATCGAAGATTTTTCAAGGATATTGGTCAGTGGATTTTGTTATTCTGTCTGTCTGTCTGTCTGTCTGTCTGTTTGTCTCCGACAGATCACAATTCTAAACCGATCTTCACGAAACTTCACCAAGTTGTAGAAGTAGTCTCAACTGAAAAGCCTATTGATTTTGAAGTCAAAGGTCAACGGTCATCTTGAGGTCAAATTTCGAAACATCATTTTTCATCTGAAAAATCATCAATTTTCATCCGATTAACCTGAAAATTAAGCAGCAATTGCATAGTGAACCACTGAATTTGGAGACCAACTATTTTGAGGTCAAAGGTCAACTCATGGTCAAACTTCTAAAATCATCAATTTCAATCTGAAAAATAATCGATTTTCATCCGATTGACCTGAGGTTTGATTAAGATTGTAAATTTTAATCTTAATGAAATGGACAATTTAATGTATCTATGGCAACCTTTGGAGAGGGGGAGGGGGGGTGGATTTCGCTAGTATTGTGCTCTGCACGGTCTTTTTCTTGTTTGTTTTCTTGTTTGTCCGGGCGATATCTTAGCCATCCTTTGAGCTAGAAAGCTGAAATTTGTGGGGACAAAAGTGAAGATGTACTTTGGAAAAAAAAACAGTGTTTTTATTCTTTGATTAATCAATTAATAATTTAATTATTATCGATTTATTAATTCCTTATATATTTTATTTCTCATCTGGGCAATACCTCAGGCACGTTTTGAGCTCGGAAGCTGATATTTGGACACGACAGTGACCAAGTGATTTGGCTATTAAGGGAATTCTTGATTTACTGAAGAGTCGATTAATTTTATTGATTTTACGATAAATTTCTTAATTTTCAAAAAGATAGATTCGGATGAAACGGTGGTGGTTTAGGTATGCTCTTTGGCAATTCCTCGAGAAATAAATTATTTTACGATCATTATTTATTTCAATTATGCAATCAATTAATTATTGTACACTGCTCCCTCCCAATTCCATCTCCATGTGCTGCACGGTGGCATCGCCGGGCGCCTAAGGTGCCCCAGCAATATCGCGTGCTGGAGGATTTGTTATTTATTTATTTATTTGGCATGGGAGCGGTGTACTTTGAATGTACACTTGTTTGTATGTTTGTTTTACAGCAGCACTCTCAGTGTTGCTTCCTCTTCCTCCCACCCAAAACAACGGCTATTTATAATAAAATAAATAATGCTTAGCACATCAAGGTTGCTGTGGCCAATATTGCTGACTCGTAAGCTCGTAGATGCTGTTCTAATCCCCAGTCAATCCCAGACAAATCAAGTTTGAAATTTCTTTCTTCTTGGGTGTGAAAATAAAAAGCATTACACATGGACATGGCTCTTTTGTTTATTTTAAAATTTAATTTGAAGAGGCTATCAGAATTGTTATACCCTCAGGCAAATTAAATTTTAATTGACAAATGGCAAATTTAATGTTGCATTAATAAGTTGTAGGTGGGTTATTCCGACCAAACTGTGATATGAAATCAAACACAACAGGAAGGAACAAGACTCAGGTTTTGACATCTGACTCTTGCTTCAGTTTCACGTGCACAATAAATCTGGACATGCAGCAAATTGATACTGCCAGAATTTTTTAATCCCCATTCAGCTTTCACATGCTTTCTAATAGTCTCCGCACTATGGCCATTGGAAAGGAGGTAAACAGCTTTCCATATTGATAATTTCAGCTCTGATTCCCATTTCTCAGAATCTTGTTCATCGTTAACAATTTGTGGAATCCTGGTTTGTTTGTTTGTTTTATTAAATGTCAAGCAGTGGTTTCCACAAGGCGTGTGTCAAAGTTCAAAGTTCACTCAAGTTTCAGTTCGTGTATGCAGAGAACATTTTGGCAAATTCCACTCGGAATACGAACGATTACAAGTTGGACACCTTAAAAAGACTAACTGTGCAACGTTGACTATGAAACTCGACAAGAGTCTGTTATGCATTTTCACCGACACGTTTTACATTCCTGAGGATAAAACTCAGCAATCAAGGGTTCCCAGACTATTCCTTTTGAACATGTCGAGCTATAATGAGTTTGCATTAACTCCGCATTCAGCTCATTCTTATCGTTGTGTAAAATACTGTGTGATACCCATCCAGCCAGTAATGTGTATTACCATCTGACTCAGTTATCCGTTTTACTTTCCTGGCATAATCGGAACATTCTTATGGATTGACTATTACAATTATTTATCAAAACGTTTGATACCAGGATGCTTGCACACCTTTAACTCGCTATCTGCATTGCTTCCTCCCAGCAAATACTGTACCCCACCTGTTCAAGAACATAGCTCCTGGAAGGCCATCAGGCAAAACATCACATTTGTGATGAGAAATGTATTTGTTGCTGCCATTGATGGAAGCCACTCTAATCACAAGACTGCTTTGATATGGTTGTATTTTCCACATCATTGCTTAATTTGATGCCTAAAGTTAATGCTACGTACACTTTTCAATGGGGCTGTTCTTCCTTTCCAACTTTGGCTTTATTATTGACTCGTGGGTTCTCCCTCCCTGAGGGTCGGGAGTGACCTTCTCGGTCAACTGCAAATGCACTTAATGATTTTTGTCATTTATAAAATAAATTTTGTTGATCACAACAGGAAACGCCATATCATGATTTTGAGAAATTTGTGTGGATAATATGGTCCTTCATCTCTGAGTAGTAATCGGGTTGCTCGTGGGACCTCTCATGAAAGGGAGACAATTCAAATTTGGTTCATAGATGCACAATAGGAATTTCCCATCCTATCTAGGTGTATGCCTGTTGTTGACTTAATGGTTAGGGTGGTGGGCTTTGGATCCCAGGGTCCTGAGTTCAAATCCCACTCAGCTGTTGAATTAATACCAGGTGGGGTTAACTCGACCTGTCATCTGAGGTCGGCAAAATGAGTGCCAGCTTGCTGGTATACTGTGTCGGAGTGGCGACCCATCCAGGATTGTGCCCAATAGCTAAGGAGACTGCCAAGGCAGCACCAACGCTCTGCACAGAGTATGGTCCCAATCTCCTCCTCCTCCTGTAGGTGTGGTCCTTCGTCTTGGAGTAGTTACTGGGCAAAATCATGGGACTGGTCTACCACAATGAAGAAATAATCCAAACTAGAACGGGCACTCATAGAGTGCATACCTTCGCCGCCACTACTTTTTTTGTTCTTGGTATGAGTGTGGGGAACTGGTTTCATATGAATGGTCTTATGACACAAACCACATATCTATAATGTCATGACCCCCCCCCCCCGACTTTCGGGGGCTACGGACTAAACAACAATCAACTCACGTCGTTTTGGCGAGTCTTCACTCGCAAGCTCGGTGAATACAACGTTTCAACAAGAGAAGGTAATCTCGTTTTCAAGGTCGTGACCCCCCCCTGACCTTTGATCCATAACCGGTAACAAGAGTATGGGCGTCATTGTGTCATATTGCATATCACAAGATGAGGCTTTGAATTCTGAACATTTTGGCATTAGTTGCATGCAAATTGAATAAAAATTGACCGTGTTATCGTAAAAAGACGATTTTGACCTTTTCGTGACCTTGACCTTGACCTTTGACCCGAACGATCCCAAAATCTAATCGAATGCTTCCTGGCTAATAACCAATCATCCCACCAAATTTCATGCAATTCGGTTTAATACTTTTTGAGTTATACGAATCACAAGATTACAAATAAATAAATACACGCCGACCAAAACACAACCTTTCGCAGAATGCGAAGGTAATAATAAGACATGAGAAATCCCCCAAAAATCCAAAAATGAAATTTTTCCTCAAAATATTTAAAACATATTTCATGAAAAACCTAAGTAGGGACTCCATGAGTATATCCTGAAAATTTGGGGTCGATCAGCCAAGGGTCTTGGAGTAGTTTGGGGGATCGGAGTAGTTAGCGGATAAGCAAACATACATACAGACAATGTTCTGTTTTATATATTCTAAACTGGAGACAAGATGCATGGAACAGAGTCCTTACTTTCATGAAGGCTTCGTAAACATTGAGCAATGTGAGGTGGTCTCCCTCTTCGACAGCAAACCTACGCTTTGCTCTGGCCTGAACATCAAATGCACAAATGTTAATCAAGCATCAAAATTCTTGAACGTTCCAAAGTCCAATGTTAGGATTCCTAATAATGGAGTAATGTGGTAAGTACGACTCAAATAGTTCACCCAAAACCATAACTTGTATTCCAATGGCATCAGGAAATTCATTCACCAGTGGGCAGAATGAGTAACAGTGATGGACTTTGCACAGGAAGAGTAACATATGCGCCGTGTTCCTCTGGCGCAGGATCATTCCATGATTGAAGGGGGAAAACATTTTGACTCTCCCCATGTGTTCATGAGAATGAAATGCATGATCTTATAAGCAGAAGTGAATAAGACCGAAAAGGCCTATCAGCATGATAAGGGAAAAAGTAATATCAATTATACCAACAATTGCAATACTCACTGCCTTTGCCTTCTGATTGGTTGGCGAGAGAAACACATTCTGTATCTGTGTCATGGCAACTACTGTAGCAATTTCCTCAGAGCAGCCAAAGTTACCTGTCAGGGAAGCATGAAGCAACAAGGTCATCGAGTGGTGGAGAAAGGTGAAAGAGAATAGTTTGGATTAAAAAAAAATATATATATATATATTGTTGCGGATTCGCGCCCGCCGGCGTGCTGACGGCCACGTAACTCGAATCGCGGCACGTCGCCCACCGGACGGACAATCCAGTCGTGACCCTCTCGGACTAACAGTGGGATAGGGTTGCTCGCCGAATTCGACCTACCTAAGTACCCACGCGGAGGGTAGACCGGGCGATCGCACCTCGCCGCAGGTCGACTTCGGACACGGGCCACTTAAGCGACCCGTTCCGTACTATCAGAATAACCGAGCGGTGTTATCGTCGACCTCGATGGTTCGATTAATTATCGGGCGTATTCAGCCCACTACCAACCCTTTACGTGAAGCAAGATGAGGATTCAAAGGGAGAAATGACGAAGCGTAGCGGGAGAATAGTTCAATAATAAAGCACATTTATTCGCGGCACACGGGAAGCACACATATTCAATTCCACCAAAAGCACACAGAAAAGAAAAACACAATTCAATTTACACAAAAAGCAAATATAAAAGCGAAAACACAATGCAGAGCTAATACCGACTACCGAGCACACGGCAACACTTATACAATTCTACTTCACAGACGGCGCCGACAACACATACCCAAAACCAAGGAAAACAATACCCTCAAGGATGAGGCGGGCCTGAGGCCGAGACCGGGTCGCGCCTACCCGTCTGGTGATGAGACGAGGAGCGGCGATGGCGCCTCAACTCCGCGGGCCTCGCGGACAGTGTCTGGTAGGGGGTGGGAAAGGGGCCCCCTTGGTCGCACTATCTCAGCGCGGGGGGAAACAGGAGGGGGTTGCTGATGCTCGGGGTATAGAGGATCTTTATTATCCCGCGACGAGCGTCTCCACCTCGGCCAGGTCGCGCTGTCGGCCTCCCTCGGGTGCAGCTTCCTGCACGACGCGAGCACCCCCTCGTCTGGTGTCGCCGCCTTTCCACAGCTCCGTCCCCTCCGTTCCGACTCCAACGCACACGACGAGCAGCTCCACCGCCCGCGAAGTCTTGACTCTCTGTTTCCGACTCTCCTACTCTCCTACTCTCCGCCTCTCGACTCCCCGACTCTCTTACTCTCCGACTCTCTTCCTCTCCGCCTCTCGACTCTCCTGGACTCACGAACACGGTCCTTTTATCCGCCCCGTAACTTCGCCCTCTCATCTTTGACCCCCTCCCTTCGACCTTTCACCTCGCTCCCCATTGGCCCGAGAAAAAGTGGGCGTGAAGGCTTTTTGATCCACAAATTTGCATATATCGATCGCCCTGGGGCGGGCCACCCGCCCCTCGCTCACCGATTGGACGGCAAAAAGTGGGCGTGTGTCGTTTTTGATCCGTTTTTGAAGCACAAAATCCGTGATTTTGTACACGCTGTTCAACGCGCGCCCTGCACGAGTCCAACACCGGTATCCACAGCGGGGCAAGAACGGCGGCGATGCGACGGCTGCGAGGTGTGACGTGAAGGTCGTGGGGGTTGTGGTGAAGCGGCGTTGTGGTTGGTGGTTGATGTGGTTGTGGTGGTAATCATGGCGGTTGGTCCAAAATAAAGATAGTTAAAGAAAAACGGCTATCCTGAAGAGTCGCAGCACGCATAAATGACATGTATTCCCACTAGACAACGGGTTTGGGCCTAACTACACATGCACTTACCGAGATACCTCACCTAAGGGGCCTGAATGGTGGTTTGCGAATTTGGTAACCACAACACTACCCCCTCCCCTTTTTACAGACTCGTCCCGAGTCGTCAAATTTTCGTGTGCCATCATGTGTAGTTTTCCCCTAGTACATTTTACCTACGGATCCCTGAGTGCGACATTCATGGTATTCGTGTCCCCAAAATAAATAACCTGAGGGCTGCGTAACTATCTAAACAAACTCACTCACACGGACGACTTAAATAAAATTGCCGGCGCTAGACAGACATGCCGGGGGGCGCACTCATATTTACAGTACATCTTAACCTTAACTTACAAATTTTACACTAAACCATGGCCCAGGATCATTGAACTCTGCAAAAAGAAAGCAGTTAGCAGGGAGCCAGGCTGCCCGCATGCAGTCTCTGGCTCAAACAATGCAGGTGACAGGGAACGTGGCTGGCTGCTCACACGCAGTCCAAGGCCTTCCCTTTTGAACTGAACGCAGTGAACCACAACGGTGCATGGGCTGCACAAACGCAGTCTCCGTGCCAGCTCAAGTGGCACACGCAATGAGCACAACGAATGGATGGATGACTGGATGGACGCAAACACGGTGCACGGGCCGCCACTGCAGGCCCGTGTTGTAGCTGCCAACAGGGCAGTTCTTGCAGCTTGCAAACTGTTGCCTTGATCCTGGCGCACATGGAAATGAACAGGGGGGGGGCAAAGCAAAATTGAACGGGGCTGGTGAACATGGGCAGTGGGCATGGCATGGCAAAGGTGAGCAGGCAAACTCAGCCCGCAGAATAAGGCCGCTGCAGGCAAACACAGCCGGCAGATGAACTGGCCGGCACAGGCCTTGAAGTACCACAGCTGCAGATGATCCGGCCGGCACAGGCCTTGCAGCAACACAACAGCTGCCGATCAAGTGGGCCGGCACAGGCCTTGAAGTAACACAGCCAGCAGATGAAGCTGGCCAGCCTTTGCCGTTCAGTGGAGGTTGGTGGAGGGAGTGCGGTGGTGCTGGCCACTTGGAAGGCGGGCTCGGACCTACCTACCTGTCTCCCTCCCAACCTATCGCCTTTGCCTGTCACTGTACATACCCACTCCCTTAATTTGTGAAAAACCAATTTAGCCCCCACTTATTTTTTTGTTGTTTTTATTTTTACTTCCCCACTATAAATCGTCCCCTAACCCCCTTTATCGTCCTTGTTCGGCTAACCTATCCTGTCACCTAGCCTACTCCCAACCCCTACGTTCCCTTCCCGGAGGGGAATAAGGGAGAGCTAACGTCCTGTGTCGAGGCCCAATGAAGCCTCAGAATGGCCTCCCCAGAGTTCAGCGATCTATAACCAAAGTGGGTCCAGCGGCCCACAACGACAGCGAGGGGATGGATGGTGCGGAGGGGTACATCTCCTAATCTACCCTAACCATTTAACTGTTAAACTACCCCGGGGCTTTCAACAAGCGCCTCTCGCTTAAACTATTGGTTCTAACAACCCAGATTCCCGTCGCCTGTGTTGGTGTCCTCACAATTTCGGGCCTCGCCCCCCAATTTTCTCTCCGTGCCCTCACACGGTCTCCTGGCTGAGACACGTGGCTCCCTTAGGCAGGCACGACCCTCTGCCGAATCTCCCGCTATGGCACCCCCGGGCACTACACTGCCTCCGAGCCAACCAGCTCCCTAACACCGGGGAGTGCCCCCCATGGCACCTCCCCTGAAACGCACACGTGGCAGGCCGGCCTCCCGGGCCCCTTTCCGAGGGTCACCCGTGCCCACAACACTGCCCACGCGGCTAATGGCGCCCCGGGCCCCCGCACCAAGCAGGCGCACCCGTGCCCACTACTCTATCCCGGCCCCACATGGGCCCATGGCCTACCGCGGCCGACTAGCCTGGTGCCCGGGGTACCCACTCAGCGATACTCACCTTTCGCAGCCACGCTCCCAAGCCCGTCAACAGGGCTCCTGCACCCCTCCAAATGGGTCTCGAGCCTACTTTCCCACCAACAACAAAACAACCTCCATTTTTCAATTTGACTAACCCAGCTAACTCACTTTACTCTGACCCCGGGGTCCCTTGGGCGGGAGTCACTCCTCCCCCCAATCACTCATCGCACCATGCATTCCCCATTCGCTCCACACACACACAGACCCGCTGGCCTCACTCACTCACCAAGCACATGCTTCCACTTCACTCACCAACTCTTCAACACACTCACCGCTGAACTCTGCCATTCTTCTAACTACCTCCCCTAACTAACTCGTGCTCCCACGTCGTCCCTTACACTATAGCACGTTCCATTTAACCTACGTAGCTAAACTACGTCCCCTCTACACATCCACAAGTCTGTCACGGTCTCCAAATAAATCATTTTATTTCCCAACCTAAATCTGGCTACAATCCCTCTAACTAATCCATTCCACAGACTCCATGAGGACTTACCCCTGCCCCATGAAGTCGGTCTAACTAAGCTAACCCTTCCCCCTAACTAGTTTCCATCCTGTGCCCAGGGTCAAGGGGGTCTTCCACCCCTTGCCCAGGAATCCTGTGCACCCGAAAGTGAGGCTTGTTTTTTTTTCCATGCGCAGCACCTGCGCGGCAACTCAGAGCTCGCGCACTTTACACCTGCCCGTGACGTCATGCAGCTGCACGTGTTCCTCGTCCCTCCTTGGACGGTACCATCCGGCAGAGATACCCCTCCTGCCGGATTCCAACCCCACGTGCAGCCATGACGTCACCGTGCGCATAAAAAAAAACACAAGCCCCACGTCTCGAGGGGTTCCCCACGTGAACACATGTGCTTTGCCCGTTGGAGCTTAACACACACGATCACGTGGAGAACCCGTCCGGTCCAAATCCGTTTACCTGCCTAAACTTTGTCCGTCCGCGGGATCGGCAAATCCACCGCGTGCGTTTCCGGACCGGGGCTTCACTCTCGCAAGCGAGCACGTGGCGGTCTCGTGCGTTGCACAGCACGAACCTCGTGCTCACTGCTGGGTGAACCCGGCACGGTCCCCGAAACAACTACAGCCGCTACCCGGCTTTCGTTTCTCCCATGTCGCCGTCTCCGTCTCCATTCAACCCACGCACACCTGCGTGTTACGACGCACACAGTCCACTCCATCACATTCACACCGGGAGATGCGGCTGCGTGCTCCCGCATGCCAACCGACATCTCCCTCACATACCGCTCTCTCACACACACGGTCTCCCTTGCACACAGCGACCTTGCACACGGCCGTTCACTCACGCGTGCGGGGGCACTCACCCGCGGTGCCTCACTCGCACTCCGTGCCTCATCCACACACGCGGGGGCACTCAACCGCGGTGCCTCATCCACACTCCGTGCCTCACTCATACACGCGGGGGAACTCAACCGCTGTGCCTCATCCACACACCGTGCCTCACTCACACGCGGGGGCACACACCCGCGGTGCCTCACTCACACACACGGCGACACTCATACACGGTGCCTCATCCACACACGTGGGGGCACTCAACCGCGGTGTCTCATCCATACTACGTGCCTCACTAACACATACGGGGGCACTCACCCGCGGTGCCTCACCCACACTGGCCGTTTCATCCACACACACGGCCTCTTCCACACACGGGAACGCACTCACGCCTTGCACCACACACACAGGGACAACCACACTGGGATTTGTGTCCCCACAAGGGTCTCCGGGTCCTCTACACCCCCCAAGCTCTCCGTGCACCCGTCCACAGCACCCGTCCCCTCAACCTCGCGAAGCACGACCGAACTCACCTGGTCGTGATCCGCCTCAAGGGGGCATACTCCCTCCCCTTGTTCCTGGAGGAGGCCATCCAGCTACTCGCACCAGGTCCCTGCACGCTCCGCGAGCTCACCCCCATTATCCTCCACTACCTCCGTGTGTGTGTGTGTGTGCGTCACTTACCCCGTCTTCATCGTGCAGTCTTCCCTCTATTTTTTCTGTCTCCCGTGTCTCTGCCAACTCTTCACCCTTTACCTCCCTTGTCTCAACTATTATTATTTCCTTCCTGTGTTTCATTCGCTGTTCTCTCACGACTCTTCCTCGTTTCCTCATTCTTTAGTCTGGCCTTCGCTTCCAGCTGTTCGATCTGTACAGTGTGGTTTCTTAAAGTTTCATTTTCCGTTCTCTTCCTTTCCTCTTTTAACACTCTCAGTTCGTTTTGTAGTTCCCTCTCTTTGTTTTGGTGTTTCTGTAACTCAGAAACTTTCTTTTCCAATTCCTTTCTCATCTCCGCACACTCAGACTTTGCTTTGGCTTCTAACTGTTCTTCCGGCTTGCGCTTGTGGTTTTCTACCCGTCTTCCCAGTTCCTCTGTCTCAGTTTTTCCCTCCACTCCCAGCTTATCAACTCTCTTCATGTCTTGAAGTCTTTTCTCACACTCCACCGTTTCGACCTTCAATCCCTCCTCTGTCTCCTCCTGGCTTTCTTTTAATTTTTCTAATACCTTCTTTACTTCGTGTCTCGTCTTACACGTCTCCCGAATTATTTTCTCGCCCGCCCCGACCGCGGGCCTGACAGCCGTTGCACTCCCCCCCAGCTCGTTCGTCCCAGCACGTGGCAGCGCCATTTTCTCGCCCGTGGTCCGCGTTTCGCTCCTCGCCATTGCCATAATGCCTGCCTGCAAGCCTATGCCCATGCTCTGCATCTCACCCCGCATTTCTTTCATTTGGTTTTTCGCTTCGAGTGCGTTTCCATCCGTTTTTTTATTTTCCGTTTGTTGCGTATTTCTCTTCATTTCGTTGTTCCTTTCTTTCATTTCGGCATTCCTGTAATCCAGTTTGTCATTTATGCTCTGCGCGAGTTCCATAATCTGCCGCATTGTCACCTGCCCTGGCCACTCCCACTGACTACATTTAGTGGTGGAGTTATAATAAAAAAAACCGACCAGATGAACGGCATCGATGCCTTTCCCAACCTTCTGGTACGGGTTTCTCTTGCACGGTGATCCCGTCCTGAGCCATGGATTCTACATTACTATTACACATACCTAATCCACCCGGCACCCGCTCGCCTTGAGACGCCATCTTGATTCTCGTGAAGGGTTAATTTCGCTCGCTCGTAATTTGGAGGGAATCGGGGGTCGCTTCTCTCACCCCTGGACCGATTCCCGTGAATTTAGCCGGAGACAGGAGAGCCCGTTTTCCTGTTCTCCGATACCAGTGCCGCGAGGAGGGCGATGGATTTGTATCGCACGACCTGACACCAGTGTTGCGGATTTCGCGCCCGCCGGCGTGCTGACGGCCACGTAACTCGAATCGCGGCACGTCGCCCACCGGACGGACAATCCAGTCGTGACCCTCTCGGACTAACGCCGGGAACCAGTCACGGGTGGACCTTTCGGTCTCACCGCGATCGAGCCAATCAGCCCCCGCGTGGGATAGGGTTGCTTGCCGAATTCGACCTAACTAAGTACCCACGCGGAGGGTAGACCGGGCGATCGCACCTCGCCGCAGGTCGACTTCGGACACGGGCCACTTAAGCGACCCGTTCCGTACTATCAGAATAACCGAGCGGTGTTATCGTCGACCTCGACGGTTCGATTAATTATCGGGCGTATTCAGCCCACTACCAACCCTTTACGTGAAGCAAGATGAGGATTCAATGGGAGAAATGACGAAGCGTAGCGGGAGAATAGTTCAATAATAAAGCACATTTATTCGCGGCACACGGGAAGCACACATATTCAATTCCACCAAAAGCACACAGAAAAGAAAAACACAATTCAATTTACACAAAAAGCAAATATAAAAGCGAAAACACAATGCAGAGCTAATACCGACTACCGAGCACACGGCAACACTTATACAATTCTACTTCACAGACGGCGCCGACAACACATACCCAAAACCAAGGAAAAGAATACCCTCAAGGATGAGGCGGGCCTGAGGCCGAGACCGGGTCGCGCCTACCCGTCTGGTGATGAGACGAGGAGCGGCGATGGCGCCTCAACTCCGCGGGCCTCGCGGACAGTGTCTGGTAGGGGGTGGGAAAGGGGCCCCCTTGGTCGCACTATCTCAGCGCGGGGGGAAATAGGAGGGGGTTGCTGATGCTCGGGGTATAGAGGATCTTTATTATCCCGCGACGAGCGTCTCCACCTCGGCCAGGTCGCGCTGTCGGCCTCCCTCGGGTGCAGCTTCCTGCACGACGCGAGCACCCCCTCGTCTGGTGTCGCCGCCTTTCCACAGCTCCGTCCCCTCCGTTCCGACTCCAACGCACACGACGAGCAGCTCCACCGCCCGCGAAGTCTTGACTCTGTTTCCGACTCTCCTACTCTCCTACTCTCCGCCTCTCGACTCCCCGACTCTCTTACTCTCCGACTCTCTTCCTCTCCGCCTCTCGACTCTCCGACTCTCTTCCTCTCCGCCTCTCGACTCTCCTGGACTCACGAACACGGTCCTTTTATCCGCCCCGTAACTTCGCCCTCTCATCTTTGACCCCCTCCCTTCGACCTTTCACCTCGCTCCCCATTGGCCCGAGAAAAAGTGGGCGTGAAGGCTTTTTGATCCACAAATTTGCATATATCGATCGCCCTGGGGGCGGGGCCAATTCGCCCCTCGCTCACCGATTGGACGGCAAAAAGTGGGCGTGTGTCGTTTTTGATCCGTTTTTGAAGCACAAAATCCGTGATTTTGTACACGCTGTTCGACGCGCGCCCTGCACGAGTCCAACACCGGTACCCACAGCGGGGCAAGAACGGCGGCGATGCGACGGCTGCGAGGTGTGACGTGAAGGTCGTGGCGGTTGTGGTGAAGCGGCGTTGTGGTTGGTGGTTGATGTTGTGGTTGTGGTGGTAATCATGGCGGTTGGTCCAAAATAAAGATAGTTAAAGAAAAACGGCTATCCTGAAGAGTCGCAGCACGCATAAATGACATGTATTCCCACTAGACAACGGGTTTGGGCCTAACTACACATGCACTTACCGAGATACCTCACCTAAGGGGCCTGAATGGTGGTTTGCGAATTTGGTAACCACAACAATATATACAAAATACACCTTTCTACAGTAGTTGCAATCAATAAATACATAAATGAACAAAAGCAGAAAGAATAGAAGTTACAATCATAATCTCTTCATCAAACAACTCGATAACACAACTCACTCGATTTTTATAAAAAATAAAAACTACTATAAAAGAGTGCTAACAAAAGCTTCGGCGTGTGGCACACTTCCACTCACCCGATTCCAGCAACATCTTTGCAAACATCGGTCCCATGGGGAACTCGGCCATTCGCATGCCGAGCGGCTCCGTTAGGTGGCAATCGTCGTCTATTGCTGCAAATCACAAACAAAATGTGACGGTTTTCAGAGGCCCCAGGGAGATGCATACCAACACTTAAGGGAGCCCTAGTTTAGTTATAACTGTAGTATTTTGTCTCGCTAAATTACTTCTCCCTCTCATGTCAATGGAAGGGAAAGATGCATTTGTGAGTGTAGTTAGAACTATCCCATTGTTCTTTTCCCCATCCTCAAGCTCTGTCCTCATCCACTTCTAAACTCTTTACAGACTCAAACCACGTACAACATTCAGTCCACAAACCACACCGAGAAGCACACGAATCTATCAAGCAACGCTTCAATGGCATGCACCAAACATGGCGCCCTCTGCAGTGCAACAAATTCAGGCACAGCTCGGTGGTAACTTAAACGGGCACAGCCCCTGTCCACCCTCAGCGCACGACCAGTTTTACGCCTCAGCTCCCTGAACAGCTCAGCTTTGCCACTAAGCCTGGCCCTGCGACTGGTCAATGATATCCATTGTCTCTTGGGAGGCAAAGTTCTTGTTCGCCTGACAGTGGGTTCCAGGACATCCACCGACAACATCCATCAAGGACGGTGGCCTTGAAGGCACTCCACAACTCTTCAGGATCGCTCGAAACACCCAGACCCCCCCCAATCCCCACTCAGCCTGTTCGCAAACTCCTCAGCTTCCCTCTTCTCCTTAAGCTTCCAACATCCAGCCGTGGCTGGCATGGTACCATTCTCCTGGATTTAAGCTGCAACTTCAGAGTTGTTACAACAAGCCGGTGGTCAGTATTGAGGAACTGAGCACTCCGGTAGACCCTGCAGTTCTGGATCATCCTCCAGCGACCATCAACGAGCATGTAGTCAATCCCCTTTGCCACACCACCAGCGTTGGAATACCAAGTCCAGCGATGAGCTTGTGGTCACTGAAACCATGAACCAATCACCCTAAGTCCATGACCTTAGTGCTATTCTGGTTCATAGTTCCTGACCCATGGGGATCAATACACGTCTCATAACCATTACTATCAGTTCCAGTCGATGCATTGAAACCCCCCAAGACTTGGGCACTAGTATCTCACCTGGTATCTGAAAGTATATGGAAATGAAATCCACAAGTATCTCGCCTGGGGCACTGATCAACCACAGACTCGAGCGCAACATAGAATGTCTTCTTCAAAGTGAGATCACTCATCTCAGTCGGAGCATATACAGAGACCAGGGGAATGACACGATGAGTGAGGAGAGAAAAAGCAATGTCATAAAGATGATGTCACTGGTACCCAGAGTGCTCTGGGAAGTGACATCACTTTCCCCAATCTGAGCAGCTAAGTTTGTGTGAAAGTTAAGTTTGGTGACGTCTCATGTATCTGTCTGCAGGTTTGCATAATTTGTGTCGCAGCACTTCTACGAGCTTGAGCCTGTAAAAATAATAACGAGAACAGCACTCAGTTGAGTGCATACCTCCCCATGGCTGAAGACTTTACGTTTTGTATCCCACCGATATGCCAGATCTGCATCCGGACCTTAACCAAAATCTGATCAGCTTGTTCTTGTCACCCACCAAACTCATCTACCAGGTTTTGACATTTCCATCCACATCTTTTTGCAATGTCGTGATATCCATCGTTTGTGGCCCCATCTTTCAGCGGTGAAGAATCACTTTAAAATATTTCAATATAGACATAAACAGGGACAAATGAAGGACATGACCATAAAACAGACTAAAAAGAAAACCACAAAGCTTTTCGTTGTGCTCTCTTCAGGTGAAATTTGCACAAAGTGAATGAGGTAAGGAAGAAGAATAGTCTTATAGACGCCGATCAACAAAGTCAATTCCGATTGGATGTTCTCCACCGATACGTCACCACCTCCCACCGGTCGAGGTGGGAGGAGCCTGTTCAGTGTTCAGCGTTCAGCTCTCCGATTGGAGGTTGCAGAGTTGGAGGCGGGGCCACTAAGCCTTTGCAGAATCCTCTTCATCAACATCTGTGATCGTGAGACGAGTTCGTTTTCCTCCTCTTCCTTGCACAAATGAGCAAAACGAGTGCACAACCTTTTTGCCGACGTAACATGGGGTCCGTGGAATAGATAAATGTCACTTCTAGTATATTCGGAGATGCGTTTTACTTTGTACTCTACTCAATATCTTGAATGCATCCGCATTATACTGTTTCGTACAGTTTGCATTATCAATCAAATGCTGTCCAATAGCAGATGCACACGATGTTGGGATTGATGCTGGGACCTTCTTGCAAGCACGTACCGGCTGTATTCGCGTACCAATAGTGTTTTTCCTGATGGACAAAGGGACGTGCTGTTTGATTGTCAGTCAGAGTCTGAGTCGTTCTGTCGACATACTGAGCATCGCCTCGGCAATTGAACTCGTAAGTAATATTGCTGAGTTTTGAGGCAGGTAAAGCATCCTTCTTAACTGCAGGAATTAGACGTCGAGAGGTGAAAATCACTCTTGGATGAACGGCCAGATACGTACTTGAGACGCATCTTTTGATTTGTTCCTCATATCTTTGTGACATTTTCCCTTTCCTAGGAATCCTGATGTAGATCGGGCACTTTTCAGGACCCATCTTCCGTTCATCTACAGCAGTGAGGAATTTGTGTATAAACCTCCTGATGATATACTCAGGATATCCATTCTCACTAATCTTGTCCATCTCTGTATGAAGCTTGGAATTGGAACATATCCTCTTAGCTCGACTCACCAATACATCGATCAAACCAATCTTGTATCTCGTTGAACTGAAAGAGTCCCATCGAGTATACTGGCCGGTGAAAGTGGACTTTCTATCGATGGATGTAGTAAATGAAGATGCAGATCTCCCTACGAGGACGTCCAGAAAGGGTAAGCAACCAGAACGTTCCAATTCCGTCGTGAACTTGAGGGCAGGATGAAGAGAATTCAATTCATTCAAGAAGCGGTCACAGACTTCATGATATTCAAACAGGCAAAATATGTCATCCACACATCTGTAGTATACGATGAGAGATTGAGATACGTGCAACTTTGTCAATTTCTGCAGTTCTTGATAATCAACAAAAATGTTAACGTTGGGCCCAAAGGAGAGCCCATGGCCACCCATCAATTTGGATGAACATAATGTTATTAAAGCTAAACTCGACATCTCTTGCAGTCATGTTCATCAATTCCATGAAGACAGATTTAGAAGTGGGCAGATGCTCAAGTTCCATGTGAGATAGCAAATGTGCGCATATATCGATGGTCTCTGTCAAAGGGGCATTTGTAAACAGGCTATCAATGTCAAAATAACACATTACTTTCTCCAAACCAGTAGGACACGTCTCCCTTATGGCATCAGCAAAAGTGAAAGAATCTTTTATGACAAGTCGGTCTAAAGGTTTGTCATCAAAGAATATTTCACTTTCGTCCTAAATCTAATCAGTTCGTCCTTGTCACACACACCCAACCTCTCCACCAAATTTCATCAGAATCTGTCCACAACCTTTTGAGATGTTCTGCACAGAAACAGAAAAACAGACAGACAAATAAAAAAAAATCACTCATGGAGTGACACTTGGCGAAATGGAACAGCACTCGGTGAGGCACATACCTCCACCAGGCTGAACAGTTTAAATTTTGTATCCCACTGATAGGTCGGATCTGAATCCGGACCCTAACCAAAATCTAATCGGCTTGTTCTTGTCAAATAACCAACTCATCCACTTAGTTTTGTCATAACTCGTCCACAACCTTTTGAGATTCATGCGATACATAGTTTTTGGCCGCATCTCTCAATGGTGAAGAATCACTTGAAAAATTCTCGTATCTGGATCCAGATTTGAATCTTCACCAAAATTGAATCAATCAGTCCTTTTCACACACCCAATCGATCCAAAAACTTTCTGCGGAATCCATCCATCACCTTTTGAGATATCATGCTATATATCGTTTTTGGCCCAATCTCTCAATGGTGAAAGATCACTTAAAAAAATTATCGGATCCGGATTCTGAATCGGATTTCACCAAAACTGAATCAATTCGTCTTTTTCACACTCCCAACCCGTCCACCAAGTTTCATGTGAATCCATCCATAACCTTTTGAGATATTGTGCTATATATTGTTTTGGCCCTATCTCTCAATGGTGAAGAATGACTTAAAAAAATTCTCAGATCTGGATCCGGATTCGGATCTTCACCAAAATTAAGCGTTGCTGTCCTTGGACAGTCACCTACACACAAAAACAATTTCAGAACGACTGCTTGAAAACTGTGGCCAAAAATCGTGTGACAAACAAACAAACAACCAAACAAGAAAAACGTTGTGCAGAGCACGATACTTGCAAAATCCAACCCCTTCTCCAAAAGTTTCCATGGAGACATCAAATTATCCATTTCATTAAGATTAAAATTCACAGTATTCATCAAAGTTCAGGTCAATAGGATAAAAATTGATTATTTTTCAGATTGAAATTTATGATTTTAGAAGTCTGACCTTGAGTTGACCTTTTGACCTCAAAAATAGTTGGTTTCCAAATTCAGTGTTGGAATATGCAGTTTCTGCTTACTTTTCTGTTTAGTCAAATGAAAATTGACGATTTTTCAGATGAAATTTGATGATTTTAGAAATTTGACCTTGAGTTGACCTTTGAGCTTTGACCTCAAAAACAGTTGCTTTCCCAATTCAGTGATGGAATTTGCAAATTCTGTTCAACTTTCAAGTTAATAGGATGAAAATTGACGATTTTTCTTTTGAAAATTGATTTTAGAAGTTTGACCTTCGAGTTGACCTTTGACCTTAAAAATAGTTGGTTTCCCAATTCAGTGATGGACTATGCAAATCTTGGTCAAATTTCAAGTCAATCAGATGAAAAATGACAATTTCAGAAATTTGACCTCAAGATGACCTTTGACCTCAAAATCAATAGGCTTCTCAGTTGAGACTAGCTCTACAACTTGGTGAAGCTTTGTGAAGATTGGTTTTAAATTGTGACCTGTAGGCGACAAACACAGAATAACAAAATCGACAAACCAATATACAGTACTTGAAAAATCTTCGATTTTGCAAGTAACAAACAGACAGCCAGACAAATGTGACAAACAAACATACTTGGCAAAAAAAATATATTATTTTTACCAAGTAACAAACAGACAAACAAACAGGGGTGAAAACATAACCTCCTTCCACCTTCGGTGGCGGAAGTAAAAAAAAGCGAGAAACAAAATTTTACATTTTGGGGAATTATATCAAGGAAAACGAGGAAAACGCAACACTGCAGAATCTCTGCTCAGACAATGTCCATGAAATGTGCCCATTCATTTTAACAAGTCCATTCTCTTAAATTTTATGAAACTGAATGATAGATATTACTCAATTCTACAGTATTATTGTTTTTTTTAACACAAAATAAGCAACAAACATAAACAAACGTTGTCTGGAAGAATCTGAATACAAACACTGCCAACAACAAAAACGAGGGACACTCAGATGATAAATGTGCAGACAGATTAAAATGAAGTCAATGATGAATGCATTTAGTAATCCCTGGCCTTCCTTCAACGTACTCGAGTATTCAAGAGCTTTTCAGCTCAAGAAGGTTAACATGCTTCATTCGATAACATCACCACCAGTCTGGGCTGTTGGAACCACACATATCTTTATGTGTGGATGAATGCTTGTGATTGAGCAAGTTTATGAGAATAGGAGACTTGCAAAACAGCAAATGAAAAGGAAGAGATCAAAACTTTCTTCCAAAGCCAAGTCATAAGGAATAAAATATGGATATGGGATTAGACAAGAGGTGGCATTGGTGAATAACTTCAAAGTCTGCAAAGAAGAGCATAACTGTGTGGAAGGGTGTTCTAAGGTCAGGAAAGGGGAACAACAAAGTGGAAAATGGGAAGACAGCCTGAATATGGGGATGGAGGAGAGGGAGCCAATTGAAGAGTTTGTAAAGTTCTCCTTGTGTTAAAGCTTCTCATCCATTCCATATTAAAGGGAGAGTTTCCAAGTTGCCATTCTTCAGAACTTTATTTTAATAATTCGTCGAACAAACCCACGCTTTACACCACTACAGCCAAGTCAGAAAGAACAGTGACATTACCTCCCAAAGCAAACAGAAGCTCCAAAGCATTGACCATAGCCTGGGCTGGTGGGGCCTGTGGGGGAAACAATGTCAGGTGAACAAACAGAAGAGATCAATGAAATTTTGCAACACTGGCAGCAATTACTACAAAAAACAACTTTTGTTCCTGAAATGTAGAATGATTTACAATCAAGTGGCTTTCCAGTTTAAAGGTCACATGTATTGTCACATGATAGTAAAACTATCCAAATATAGTGAAACGAAGTTTTTATTTATTACCCTCGCCAGAGGAGAGGATACTGCATTTGGGGCCGTTTGTCAGTTTGTTTGTATGCACAGAACGTGAGCATGTCTATTGATAACATACTGTTACGGCTGTGGAAATTCGCAAACCACCATTCAGGGCCCGTAGGTGAGATAACTCGAAGTACATGTGTAGTTAGCCCCAAACCCGTTGTTAAGAGGGAATTTATGTGATTCATTCGGGCTGTGACGCTTTGAGATAGCCGTTTTTCTGTTCTATCTTTATTTTGAACCAACCACGTCTCAACTGCCATAACCATCAAACCACCACCAAAAACCCTCCACCACCCTCACCTCTCTCCTTCTACGGCCATTCCCGCACCACCTGTGAACACTGAGCGTCGGGCTGTCTTGGGCTCGTTCAAGCGATACGCACCGAGCCGCGAGTGCAAATAGCGGCCTTTCCGAGGGAGAATTCGGATCAAGAATGCTACACGCCCACTTCTAATCCATCCAATCAGCAAGCGCGGAGCGGCTTGGCCCCGCCTCCAGGCGCATCCGTGTGAAATTGAAATATGCTAATTCTAGGATCAGGGGAGGTTCACGCCCACTTTTCCTCCGTCCAATGGGCGAGTGTGGCTCCGCCCCTGAGCTCATCCTGATCCGGAAATTTGCATATTGTTTCTCCTGCTGGCCTATAAAATGCCGAGCGCAAGGCGAATCGTGGCAGAGAGTGAGAGTTTTGGTAAGAGAGTCATTGAGCAGAGTGTGGCAGCAGCAGAGTGTGGCAGAGAGTGGAGTCGGGTGGCGAAGGCACCGAGTTGGGTTCTGCAGTCGGCTGAGGAGAGTTGAGGGAAGAGGCCAAGGAGCTCAGGTCCGAGGCGAGAAGGACGGCGGTCGGCGACGAGGTCGCGGTGGGAGATCGCTCGTCGCAGGACCTAAGCCAGCTAGCCATTCTCCCTCCCCCAGAGCATCAACAATTCCCCCTTTTCCCCTGCGCTGAGATAGTGCAACAAAGGGGGCCCCGTTCCCACCCCACTCCAAACGTCGTGCCAACGAAACCCGCGAAGGAGCATGGAGTCGGGGCACAGCCACGCGGCCACGTCTGCGGCTCGTCCGCCAACGCGTCACGAGGACGCGGGTGGGACCCACCCGGTCTCACGGACCTGGCCACTCCTTTAGGTCCCGCGCACATATTGGCCTACAGGCCCGTCTGCCCCCTTGTCTATGAGGGTGGCTTCTTTCCTTTGCTTTTGAGTAAATGTGTGTTGGCGCCGTGTCTTGTAAAGTAGAACTGTATAAGTGTTGCCGTGTGTGCGCGTAGTCGGTAGTAACTCTGCGTCGTTGTTTCTTTTGTTGTAACTGCTACAAGTGCATTTTGACTGTTTGGCTGTATATGTGTGCTTTCCGTGTGCCGCGTAATAAATGTGCATTGTGTGACCTGTTTTTCCCTTTTGCTTCGTCTTTTCTTTATTGACCCTCCATCCTGCTTCACGCAAAGGGTTTGTAGTGGGCTTAATACGCCCGATAATTAATCGGAACCGTCGAGGCCGACGATAACACCGCTCGGTTATCCCAATAGCACGGAACGGACTGCGTAAGCGCTTAGTGTCCGGAGTCGGCCTGCGGCGAGGTACGATTGTATATACAGTGTAAAGTTTCATTTAAAAATGTGCCCTTCATTGCATTTTTCGGTATTTGACCTTTTCACCCCGCCACAGAGCGCAGGGCCAAAGCGATACTGCTTCGTGCCATTTGGTGATGTGATCATAACAACTAAGTTTGGTAAATTTCTGCCCAACCTCTTATGAGGAGATAGCGTGACAGGACAATACATACAGGACAGCCACAACAGACAGAAATGATGCAACTTGCAAGCCAAATTCAGAATTATATCCAGGATCAATACACATTCACCAACAACAACAACAACAGCCTTACTTTTATCAAGGTTCACCTCTACTCTTAACCACAACAGGCTAGCTGTCCATAATGTAGTCTCATAAACCTCATGTTTGCTGATTACATGTCTAATTGTTTATAAACTCAATAAAGCCTTATAATCCATTCCTCCTTTACACTTTACTTCGATAAGCCTTCATAGTTATCAGGAAGTTGCTGGACTTGCTATGTAGGGATGGCATGGACATTAAATAGGTTTAATACAACACAAATCCTCTAAAAAAAAAAATTTCATCCACCAAGCTAAACTTATCAACCCACCAGTCATCGGTGGAGGATTTCACATCCAATAACACTCATCAAACTTTCTGATAGCATCGCTTAGCTATAAAACTAACCCACTCAAAATGGCTGTTTTGTAATTCTTCTTCGTCTTCTTTTCAGACAGTCCAACTCAAAATTGGTTTAACCTATGGACTTTCTTTAAACACGAATCTACTGCATTTTATAGTGGGAATGTCCATGATGACTTAAAATTTTCACAAGTTGAAAGGAATCCTCAAAAGGTAGGCATAACAGCTTAACTACACATAGTGATATGAAGGGAAACGAGGGGTATGTGGGATCATGTCTGTCAATCAGCCTGGTAGGGGCGGGGCCACGGTGACACAATTGCCCAGGGGCCCAATCACACCAAAAATGGGTGTGGCTAACTGCATAAAACAACATACAGTCCGACAGTAAGTAGTGACAAAAACAAACAAACAGGTGGGGTTAATGCTGGAACATTACGTGCAGTCCACCAACAATTGTTGCCAACCATGTCATAATTATCTACATGCAGTGTATACCAGCACTGAAACCCATCGCTTCACTGATGGTAATTGAGCAACATAGCACACACACACATATATATATATATATACAAGCTGGTAGGCGGCGATGGGTCACCAAGCATGGAAACTATAAGATATAGAGCGAAATGGATGTGACATAGCTGATAGGGAATCACCTTAAGATTATGCATATCAAATCTCATCCAGTTCCATCTACTGATAACTACTCGGTATCCATTTGAATGAAAAGTACCGAAAATGCGGTTTGAAATCGGAAATCCCCAAAGTTCGAGGGGGTGCTGTGGGTGAACAAAGATCTAAATCGAAAATCCAGCTCGATCGTTTGTGCACAATGTATTCCAGACGATTAGTGTGAATTTTCATGACCATCCGACCATAACCCTAGAAGGAGTAGCATTTGGAGTGAAGGCACCTCCAGCTCTCGCATTTTATCGATTTTTGCACTAATCGAGCTTTGACCCCTGACCTAAGCGAAATCGGTCAATATGTCCTGAGGCAAAGTTGTAGTACTTATTGAATACCATGAACCTGCAAAGTTTCATTCGTATTGATGCACTCAACTGGTTGCTAGGGGGCCTTCAATTTCAACAATTTTCGCGCATACCCTAATTGTAGGGGGCACTGTGGGTAAAGTATTCCATATATCACAAAAACCGGAATATATTTGATGGAGCAACACCTGTGGATCATTCGTGCCAAATTTCATAACCCGACGTGGGATAATGGCTTTCGGAATTGATTTCGCATGAACGGTACCGATTTTGAAGGTTTTTCGGTTGTTGCTGGGGAACCAAAGCGTCCCTAGCAACCATCACAATTTCCAAAGCACAAGGTCATAAGATGTACCTACCACCCGAGTTTGGTCAAAATCAGCCCACGTTTACCACCAATAATGCTGATGACAAACGAACAAACATCCAAACAAACAGACAGAATTACTGACAATAAGGGTCACCTATTTCGGCGACCCAATATATATATATATATATATATATATATATATATATATATATATATATATATATATATATATATATATATTACATACACACATATACTAGGGTGCAGTAATATGGTTTATTGACCGGCAATATTTCCAATTTTTAACCTCCGTCATTGAAGATGGATGGAGGTTACTGTTTTCACCCCTGCCTGTTTGTTTGTTTGTGAACAGTATTACAGAAAAACTCCTGGACGGATTTCGACGAAACTTGGTGGGGGGGGGGGGGTTATGTATGGTCCAAGGATCATGCCATTAAGAGTTTGGACTTGGTCCAAAAAAAAAAAAACTTTGAAAATTTTGCAACTTTTTTTCAAAAAAATTTCGATTTTATTTGAAAAATATTTGAATTTTTTTTTGCATTTCTACATGTTATAAGTGATTTCCAACCCCCCGCCCAAAAAAAAATTGTTAGAGAAATAAACCCAGAAATTTTGCAACTTTTTTTTCAAAAAAATTTCGATTTTTTTTTGGGCATTTCTACATGTGCGTCGATCTAATTTAGTTTATTCAATCGTGGTTCAGTAGAGTCTGATCCATTTTGACCTACAATGAATGGGATATCAGGTTCACTTAAGTGACCCAGCAGTATTGGCGGTGGAGGTTTTGCACTCTACCGAGTGCTTCCCCTCTAGTTTTGATTTATTTTATTCCAGAAACATTATTACTGCTTGCAATCCAACATCAAGTTTAATAATACGTACCAGCCGAAACCCCGTCACAGACAGAGGATTCCGTTCATTACACCACACTCACCAGCTCACCCACACTCGAGGGACATGGACTGGACAGGGCGTGCTTGCCCCCGCCGACTCATCGCCCGCCCCTGCCCCGTTCCCCCCCGCCTCCCACCCCTGCCTCATTCCCCCCCACCTCCTACCCCCCGCCTTCAATTTGCTTACCCCCGCCCAAAAATTTAATTACCCCGGCCCCGCCGCCGCCTCTTCACTCCCCGCCCCCGCCTCTTCACTCCCCCCCCATATCTTGATTCCCCGCCCCACTTTCCCCGGGCCCCCACCCCCTGTCCACCCCCTCACACTCAACCCCACCTAATTCACCCCAGCCCCCGCCCACTCATCCGCCGCCCCATTCCCCCCCCGTCTCTCGCTTTCAATTTGCTTACCCCCGCCCAAAAATTTGCTTACCTTGCCCCCCGCCTCTTCACTCTCTGCCCCCGTCTCTTCATCCCCCGCCCCCCTCCTCTTCACTCCTCGCCCCCGTCTCAACGAAAACTGTTTATTCTACTTCAGAGTTGAAGGTTGACTAATGCCACTACGTGCTATGCACTCTTACAGGTACGAAGTTTCTTTCAGTCCAGGTCACAGTACTGAGAAAAACGTAACGCGACCGCTAGGAGGAGCACAAAATTGGTCCTTCAGTATTAATATATAGATGATACAATGTTTCTTGTTACATTTTTTGTGTCAAATTCACATCTGAGGTAGTCAGCGTGTGCAGAAGAGGGTTTTACATTGTAGACGCCATTTTCGAGGAGTGTAATTACACCTCTCAACGGTGACGGTCTGTCGACGACAGACGTAGTGACGTCGGCGAATGACCGATGATGTCATGACGTCATGACGCCTCTCAGCAGTGACGTCACATGTCGCCATGTAAACGAATGTAAAACGAAAAGTGTTTATTCTGCTTCAGAGTTGAAAGTTGACTATTGCCACTATGTGCGATGCACTCTTACAGGTACGAAGTTTCTTTCAGTCCAGGTCACAGTACCGAGAAAAACGTGACGCGACCGCGAGGAGGAGCACAAAATTGGTCCTTCAGTATTAATATATAGATACTTGTTCACCAAAAAACAAGATTATGAATTAGTGTTATGTTCCTAGGATTAAGATGTTATGTCAGGTTTTTTTTTTATTTCAAGCTGCAAAATGCAATTCTCATTGTCATGAATATTACTCCTCCGTAAAGGCCTAGCCTAGTGCTAGAATTAACGCCGTAATGACGTCCCAGCAAAAAAAGCATGACAGACAGAGGGATGGGCAGAAAAATTTGATGTATACTTTAATGTATATGCAGCTTATATAAAAACAGGACCATGCATCCTGAAGCTCAGTTGGATCAGGAGAAATAGTCACTCAAACCCTTCGCATACCTCCCTATACCCTGACTTATTTTTTTTAATACCATGAACAAACCTTAGTACATAACGGGTGATGAAGGTTGTGGTCACGTTTCATTGAAATTGTGTGTATAGTTTCATAGAAGAAAGCAAATACCAATTTTGGGGGGCTCAACCCCACCCCCCCCCTAGACCATGATTTTTTTAAATGCCATGAACAAACTTTGGTACATCATGAGTGATGACAGTTGTGGTCACGTTTCGTCAAAATCGTGTGTGTAGTTTCGGAGAGGGAAATTTTATATTTTCAATGAAAAAAAATAAAAGAAACATGAGCCCAACTCACAGCGATGAAGCTAAAGCGAAGAGGATTGTCAATGCCGAGAGCTTTGAGTTGCAGGACAACAGGAGACAGGTTGCTACGCTGCATCTCTGGTACCGTTGCCCTGGGTAACTTCTCAAATTGCTCTTCTGTCATTTGTGGGAAGAAAAACAGAAAAACAATCAGCAATGAGGGTAACTGTCACTGTCATCAGCAGGACCATAACAAAGGAGGAAATAGACAAGAGGAGGTTGCTGGCCCATTATACTTGCACCACATCCACAACTCAATGCAAAATATAACAAGAAAAAGAGTAATCAGAGATTGTAGACCATCGCCAGGACTTGTTTTGTGGTGTACTTTGTGTGGCGTTTGTGTACTGGTGTGTTAAATCATTAATCAGGGAGATGACTAGAACTGCCCCTTTATAACTGCTGACAGTGATGACCAGGTACCAAGACGTCCTGTTTTGATGCAACCCCTTTTGATCGGACACTTGACCCTGACCCATGATATTTTTTTATTATAATTCAATTGAATTTAGAATGGGATTAAAATAAATTCAATTCAAATCAAATGGAAGACCAAATAGGTACAGTCCTGCATCGAAGTAATCAGAAGGAACCCAAACAAGCAAAAAGCAAAGATGAAGTCATCAGGAGGAACCTGGATAGGATTCACATTTCAGCTGCTATTCCTCCACCCTCAAACCCATCCAGGCATAGCCAAGTGAGCCGTATTAAAAAAAAAATAAAAAAGAAACCAGATCAAAAGAATTAAATAATCATGGCTGCCAGACCTTGTGTCCGATCAAGTTAAAATTTAAGACACATATTTCCCATCACTACTAGATCAAAACTGTAAAGTTTCACATTGATTGATGAAGCAGTTCCAGAGAAAACATTATTTAATATTTTCTACAATCCAATATGGCTGCCAAACCATGTGACCTATCAATTATTCCTTAACAAACTTGCACACCCATGGCTTAGAGAACATTTTTGTGAAGTTTCCCCTTGATCTGTCCAGCTGTTCTGGAGAAGAATATTTTTTATAGGTTTTAGGGTAAATCCAATATGGCTGCCAAACCATCCAATGATGTCACGTGTGTGAACCTTTTGTTCCCCATGGATAGGTGGTCATACGTGTAAAGTTTCACCTCAATTTGTTCAGCCACTTCACGGTAGGGGATTTTTAAAGGTTTTGTTTTTTTTAACAAAATGGCTGCCCAATCACGTGACCGACGTCATCAATTTTTTTTTCTATGGACCATTTTATCCCTAGATGACCCTCAAAAATGTTCATATTGATCAGACGTGGTGTTCTACATATGCAATTATGCCGTCATAACGAAGGCACCGATGACGTCATTAAAACGAAAAAAAAAACCACACATTCCCCTTGAAGAGTACTTGCTGAGTGCCAAGTTTCAATTTTTTTAATTGTGCGGTTTCAGAGATACAGAGGTCCAAAGTTTTTCCGTTTTTCCAACATGGCTGCTACACCACGTGACCAATGACGTCATAATTATCATTAAAACATTCTACACGAGTCGTCGCACCGATGGTGAAAATTTCATCTCAATCCGACAAGCGGTTGCAGTGAAAAACACAAAAGTTCTGTGCGGACAAACAGACAAACAAACTAATGGACCCAAATGTAATACCCTCTCCTTCGGCGAGGGTAATAAGAGAAATAAAGCCAACACAGACATGTGCAGGAGATAAAGAGCAGGAAAGAGTTGAGAGTATAGATAAGGTTATGGATGAGACAAAGGGAGGGACATGAACTCCACCATAATTTATTTCTCTGTCCAACATGGCTTTATCCACCAATGTGATAAATGATAAATTAGTGACTAGCTAGAACGAAACACCACATGGCAGTAGGTTCACAGACTAACAAATGATCAAAGGGGAACAAGGAGACAAAAGCATCGCACAAGTGGATGAGTGGCAGATATAACAGCAGAGGGAGGGTAGAAAGCATGATGTCACGATTGGCTGCAATCTAAAAAGTCTGGAGGGAGCGTGGAACGAGATCGCACACAGAATCAATTCCAGACAAGAGAATAGCTGGAGGAAGGTACAGAGATGAGCATTCAGCTTAGAATTGGGGATTGACCGGGTGTGAGGACATGGGGACAAGTGGGATGGCAGGATGGCATCCAGAAGTAAGAGCATAGAAAACTGTATACCTAAAAACATTCAAACTAATTTACAACTAGACGTGATAACCAGAGACAGATACCAGTATAAAGACGGTAGGCTTTGCCAGGACGTAGGCGACCGGCACGGCCTGCTCGCTGTTGAGCAGAAGCCTGCGATGCCGGCACAATCAGAAGGGCATCAATATCAGTGTGTGGGTTGTACGCTCGCAGCTTGACAAAGCCACAATCGATCACGTAAATCACTCCCTGAACCGTAATGGATGTCTCCGCGATGTTCGTGGCAAGTACAACCTATGGAATATGCAACGATAATTAAGCTGTGTGTTACTTTTGAGTAATTCCATCGAATGCCTATGTTATCCGGCGTTGTTTCGACATTTCATTGCTCACCTTCCTGCAGTTGCGTGGTGTGCGCTCAAATATGCGTGCTTGTTCCCGATGCGGTAATGCAGCATACATTGGCAAGGGGCGCATGTGGACTTTCAGGCCCTGGTTTGCCAGCATACGTGCACGCTCCTTCACATCCTTCAAGGCTTCCTCAACCTCATCCTGCACAATTGATGGAATTGGGTGAGAAGGAAGACGATGAATTCAACAGGAGCACTTTGTACCATATTAGATGAAAGACCAGGCTATTAAGAGACATTGAACAAATGAACACACCGTGTGGGTTTAAACCCCAGAGTGATAAGGCATTTCCCCTTGTTGAACAAGCAACAAGGACAGAATATTTTGACAGAACAAATATATGATGATAACCTTCTATTACCAAAATGAGAAGTGTCCGTCCGTCCGTCGTCTTGCTTTATTCCAAAGGGGTTTTCTGCTGGCGTAAGACAATTAAAATGGTACCGTTGGAAAACTAATAATCGATTTACTTGGTTGAAAATCTAATATTCGACTTAGGTACTTGGAATAAAAAATTGTGTTCATTTCGACATAGAAATGGTTGTTTTAAAAGCCCGTCTTTCAGGAATGTAAGAAGAAGAAGAAGAAGCAGGACCTGGAGCTTTAATGTCGTGGTTCCAACGCTAAGACAGCTGGAACCATTTAGAATCAAGCATGATGGACACAGAAGGAGCACACAAATAAGAGCAAACACAGCCATGATGACAATAGCAACAACAACAATGTGTTATGCAACTATTGGGGATGCCTCTTCATCGTGGTGGCAGCCCCAAGGTCAGTTGGAGACCAAATCTTCCCCACTATTTCCTGCTTCGTCAGGGCAGCGCATACACGGTCAGAGTGCCGAATGGTCCCATGGACCGGCTCTCTCGTCACCGTCTATCTCCCTCTATCTCGTCTCTCATGGCCCTGCCTATACGAAGACAAGAGTACACCATCTTAGAAGTGAGGAATCTCTGGATCTCTTCCGGAAGATCAATCGGTTATCTCCATGCCATAGGCCTGTTCGAGCAGAACTGTCCGGGGCTAAACAACAACAAGAAGAAGTTATAAAATATCCTATCTTCGCGTGTTTCACTTCATTTTACATCCTCATTGATACAATGTTTCAGAAGTACAACATGCTGCTGTATTTTGATTAAATCAATCAGCAAAACAACAGGTAGGCATGTCTAAAAAAAAAATATATATATATATATATATATATATATATATATATATATATATATATGTATATACGTTGATCCTCAGAGATTATAATGAGCGCAGGAGGGGTGGGGCGCAATGGCAGAGTGACGGAGGCACAGATGGATGCACAGCACAGGGGGGTTTATACTCGAACCCCACGACAAATACATGGACACAGCAACTTAAAATAAACACGGGAATTTAAAGACAATAAAAATATTTACAAGGAACAATAATCAGAATATAATGATACATGAGGTAAATTAATCCTAAAGTCTAAATTGAGGCACCTCTCCACCCAGGCTTAAATACAGACAAGAGGAAACAAAATCAAAGAAAATCCTTCCTTTGTTTTGGCACTTAGCTTGGTCCAAATATGGTCTTTATGGAAAGTGGAATCGAGGCGCTTCGATTTGCACGTGTAGACGCGCGCAAAATGGCATGAACCTGCTCTCTTGCAGCGGGAACGTTCATTAGGCAATTCGTGAGCGGTATTCAACACCAAGGGTCACTGACCGTCCTGCAGATTCTTTGTCTATCGTGCCTGCCGATACGCTCAGAATGGAGCCATCCCTTCAGTGACAAACATGAGGTTCCGAGGTCCGTCCCACATAACCAGCCAAGAGTCGATGGCCAACGTCCTGCTCAGTACGTGAGCCAATTTGCCTCAGCATGAATGCGAGAATCGTGCTGTCTTCATGTGTCAAAGGAAAGCCAGCTGAGAAGCCCTGTTCTTGCAGGCCATCTCCTAGCTACGCTCTTTCTCAACCGCATGCGTCCCTCACTTCTCCTTATCTCTCTCTCTCTCTCTCTCTCTCTCTGATGTCAATGAACTTCCATTTCCTCCCGGGGCACGGCTTGCTCGCACCAAAAACCCGGGATGGCGGGGCTTCTCACCTGTTCGGCATATCTGCCTCGCTTCTGACATCACACCCATCAATCATCAGCCACGAGGGCATGACTTCGCCCACTGTCAGCCTTGGAGGCGGGGCTTCTTCCAACTTGGTCATGCAGCTCAGTTGTAATGGTCCATTGCTGGTTTGTAATACAACAAAAAACATAGGGAAAAGTCACAGGGGGCAATCACATACTGGGGAACCTGGCCTTAATCCCTATCTAATTAACACCGCACCACCCTCCGTGTGGTGACACGTAACACTTAAGCTCACAGTTTCCCTACTTAATTCCATCGATATGTCTCCTACACGTCCACGGAACAAACAATTCTATTCAATCCTAAATTCCCCATTAAATTCCTCCATCTACCCCCACAATCGTAAATATATATATATATATATATATATATATATATATATATATATATATATATATATATATATATATATATATATATATATATATATATATATATATATATATATATATATATATATATATATATATATACATATACACATATATAGTTACTGCCATGGATACCGAGACACGAGCTTGTCACTCAGGGGGATTAATCCCCGGTTGTCCTCGGTAGAGCCGGACCTGGGGCCACCACTCACAATTAACGTTATGGTACGGTGGGTTGTTTTAAAACCACGAACGCCACCCAGTCAACGACGAGTTCCAGTGTCCGCCGTCTAATTATTCTGTTTAACTAGAGGTCATGTGGTTACCTGAGCAGGGAGTGCGCCCTCGGCAAAGCACCAATATTATCCGATTAGATTTTAATTAGGGCGGCCGAGCGTTTTAACCGCTGGTGCATGCCGACGATTTTTTGGTCAAATCTGTGGTAATTACTTCCCAGTCTATCTCAGTTCGAACAATGCTAGACCAATGAAAGGAAAGGACAAACACGGACAGGTTGGAATCGACAAATAATTTATTAATAATAAAATAAATAAATAAAAAGAACCTTTTATTTGCTGAGGTAAATAAAGAATGAATTTCAAAGCAAAATCAATCAAAATGCCAGGAAAGAGATAAAGAGCAGATGCTTAATCAGGGGTTGACTTACTTACAGCTAAACACAGACAAGGGTACCCAGCAGATCATTTAGGGGGAGGGGAGGGGGAGAATCGTCTCGCTCACCAAAAAGTCGTCCGTGAAGCGAAAATGTCCTGAAAATGTGTGCGTGCATGTCACGTCCGTCGCCAGCACCCAGCTTTGCCGTGCACCCTCTCGCGGGGCAGCCTTGAATGCCAGTCGACGTCTGGAGGGCACCGAGATCATCCGTCATGGATTTAGATCCTGGTGTTGTTGGTGATCGACCCGTGCCTCACTTGTTGGTGTTGCTGCTCACACCCACACGCGCACCACACGCTCGCTTGCCGAAGCACTGGGAAAGGCGAATTGTCTCGTCGGTGCTGGTCAAACACCGGCTTCTTGGTCAGTTCTCTCACCCTTTGCTTTTTCCTCTCTCCTTTCGCTTTTCCTCTCCTCTCGCTTTTCTCTTCAGAATGCTTTTTTTCCCCTCCTTTCTCTCCTCACTTTTTCTCTCAGACTTTTTCTCTCAGAACGTACCTCTCGCTCGTTTTTATATCCCCGGGCGGTCTCTGCGGGGTGCCGTCTGCCCCAAGCTCACCCCGCCCAACTGGGGCACGGTTACCATGATGACCCGTGCTCTCTCAAAAAAGGCGGGTGTCGGAGCTCATGAAAGATTGCCGCTGAGGAAGAATGAGGGCGGGCTTCAGAGCTTGTGGAAGAAATGCGTGTGAACGTGTCTGTCGTAAAGAAAAAAGCTTCCCATAAGAGAGGGGATCTATCCTTTACCCTTCTCAACGCATCACATTTAAGATCCCATTAGACATGAGGATGGGGCTAATCTGAACATGCATTTCAGGAAATAACTGTCTCAGGACCTGGATGTGTGGATGCATTCATCAGACCGGATTCTGAAATCCGTAACAATATATATGTATATTTAATTATATGGTAAACCAAATAAATGTATGGTTAAATCCCGCGTTAGCACAGAAAATGGCCTTAAAAATGCCTGTTGTTGTATCTTTAAATAATTCAAAAAGTATTGTTTCATTTGTTACCTCCACAACCAAAGGTGGACGGAAGTTATGGTTTCATCAGTCTGTCTGTCTGTTTGGGTGATTGTCTGTCTGTGAACAGGATATCTCAAAAAGTTATGTACATCTTTGGACGAAACTTGGTGTACAGGTTGGGTGTGTGATAAGGAAGGATTTATTCAATTTTGGTGAAGATCCGAATCCAGACCTCGGCACGAAACTTTGTTTTTTTTATTGCTCAAGTGATGAATCACCATTGCGAGATGGGGCCAAAACAATATATAGCATATTTCAAAAAGTTGTGAATGAGTTGGTTATTTGACAAGAACAAGCCGATTATATTTTGGTTTAGGTCTGGATGCCTATTCGGCCTATCAGTGGGATACAAAACAAATTGTTCAGCCTACGAGTTATGGAGTTATGCGCTCTACCAAGTGCTTTTCTAGTTACAAACTGTCATTATGCTGCGAGCTGAATGGAAGCCCCAATAATTGCCAATGCACAACACAAGCAATGGTAGAATGTACAAGCAAATACGAGTCAGACAGTATGGTACCCATGTTACTTTTTAGCTGCCTAGTGTCGGTATAGATTCCTGACCTGGCGAAAAATTGTCAGATTGGTGCTTCACAGACAGTGTGTTTCATCACAAAGTGCACCATCCCTCGGAAGAACATTAAAACTGAGTGTCTCGTCTAATAATATTATGTGGTGGACATTCAAGATTTCACAGTGTCATTCACAAGAAGGTGAGTTATTGCCAGTTTCCCGTCCAAATTCCAAATTAGCTCTCATCGAACGACAGGCCTTACCAGCCGGTTCGTGAAGGACTTGCTACAAAACTTTCCCCACGGTCGACCTCTCAAGAAGATGTGATCAATTGTGGAAATTAAAAAAGAAGTCGTAGTGGAATGCACAAACAATAATGAAGATAAAACAACGGAAAGGTCTTTATCCTGCTCATCAACATGGTTCATGCACACAATGCAATTATGCCAGTGGCTCTGCAATCTCACCTGGCCTGTAAGAAAAGCAAGGATGTCTCCTTCCTCCTCATGCTCATGGATTTTCATTATGGTTTCAACAGTGGTCACAACGTAATCTGGAACTGCACTGTCAAATACAAATCAAATGCTCATTTTAAGCACCTTGCAACTTACCCCTTCATTCTACCTAAAAAGTAACAACGAGATCATCAGAAAACCAGATATAGGTAAAGAATGAGTTTCTTTATTTTTACAGTGAATTTGGGTTCAACTGTTCATGTTCCCATCTGAACCCGTGGCTCGTTATGCGGAAAACCCAGGTCCAAATCTCATACATCACGTGTATTTGTCCATTGCCGAGTAATGTCTTTCTAAAGTCACGTAAAAGCACACTGATGGCTATTAATGACTTTGTTCTGACTGTCGTTTATATAGAAGCCACCGTATGAGCCTGAGATCACTAAAACTAGAAGATGGGGTACATGGTTTAACGTCCATCTGAGGGACGACACACACACACATTGATGAATCACCCTTCATGTGGAACACCAGCATGACAGCTTATAACCGGGTCGGGATTCAAACCCAGGCTTGAAAGTTCAGAGGGTGAGTGTACATACTGTACATCTAGGATATCCTACCAGCATAGTGAGGATATAAAATGTTTGATTGCCCCATTCAATCGTTTTGCTATGATCAATTTATTACAAACCTGTGCACTCATGTTGCGATAAATATAAAGATGCATCTGCAAAACTTTCCTTTAAAAAGTTCGAACAATTACCAAAGTTTTTTGAAAACATATATGCACAGAAAAAGATAGTAACCTGGTCGAATAAAAGATCTCCACTGGAAAAGTTCTGCCCTGGACAGTCAGAATCGCACACGTATCTTTGCTGCAATCTTTGGTGTCGTTGTGGTTAAAAAAATCCCGGAATTTCTGAAACAAAAGTTTTATTAATTTGTAAAGATGCAAAAGGTCTACAAGATTGAAGATGCATTGAATGAGAGAATCCTGTTACGTCGACCAAATGTAAAATGAAGCAGTATTTTTTCTTTCCATGATCGTACTTTTGTTTTTATAATATGTGCGAAGGATACTATACATTCATTTATTAGATACAAGTATAAAACTCATCACACATTCACAAGCAATTAATCAATTCGGACATAAATTGTTAGCATACGTTGATTGGGGTTGTTCTCGTTGCCTTTTGAGAGCAGTGGTTTCCACAGCACTGCCAGCAGGCTAAATGGGGCCCACACAGTAATTGGGAATGGCCCAGCCTTCTTCGAATTTTTTTCAAAAAATTTCATACATCCTTTCGGTGAGAAAAGACTTGACATTGTAAAAACAGCAGAAAGAATAACCAACAACAGCAAGGAATTGGGGCATTGCAGATGGATTATAGCCACTTATGGAATACCTGGGACATCATCGCAATATGGTGGCAGTGGAGATCGTACACTGTGGAATGCAGCCAGTGCCACACAAGTGTTTTAAAAATATTTATTCATTAAAGTTTGGCCTGCACATAAAACGTTTGTGTTCTATACTATAAAAGGAGCTGTGCGTGTGTCCGTGCGTCCATCCGTGCGAGTTCCACCCATTGGTTGGACAGTTTGCCTGACTCCACCCACAATTTCTATACTATGGTCACTAATTCAGGAACCCTTTACAACCCTTTGGAATTATCCTTTAGAACCCTTGAGAATTTCCTTTTCTCTCAAGTAGGGCTTTTACCCAGGTTATGCAGGTTGCTATTATTTCTGACTACTTTCTCAACTTGTCAGTTGAACATGCGACTGTGTCAGACGGGTTTATGTGAAGTCGGTGACAACATGAGAGGGGAACAGAAAACGCTCCATAGTCCGCTGTTTTGAGGTGGGAATGCCTGATTGTTTTTATGAGTGGGAGGAGGGTGAGAGTAAAGATGGGACAACTTTGGAAGGGGGAGGGAAGGTTGAGTGCTCCTCTGTCTCACTTTACATTCTTGGAGTGGTGGTTACCAAAACCAAAACAGAAGTAATTGTTAATGTTCGAGAGAAAACAATTAAACTAAATAATGGCTACACATGCATTGCAAAAGACAATTTCTCTTTAAAGTGATCCACAGGTATACAAAGCAGGTGACCACAATCAAGGGAGTGTATTATACAAACTTTACTATGTCCATGTGTAGTGAGGGAAGTTCACTCGGTGGTATATGTGGTACAAAAGATTAAAGTATTGAAATAAAAAAACATCTTCCCATCTTTTCACAAAAGTACAGCGAGAATTTTCTCACCTCAGCATCAAGTGTGGCCGAAGCAACGATGAGACGTAGCTCTGGCCTCCTTTTCTGAATCTGCAGGAAACGATGATGAGTACATTGCTTACCGAAGTTAAAGCTTCCTACATAACAAGAGCACACATTGGCTTTGCTGAAAATGTCTCATTCAGGAGCACACCGTGCTTTAAGAAAGATATTTACCAGATCTTTTGATACTATTGTAATTTTTATCCCTTCACTTTCATATGCAGCACACAGCTGTGGGTATATTGGCTGAAGGTGCGGCTTTGCCACTGATGCAGTGCCCCCATTACCAGTACACTGGTACTCACTTCGCCGACCTCGGAATGATGACAGGCTGAGTCAACCCCACCTGGTGTTAAATCAGTGGCAAACGGGGCTCAAACTCAGGACCCTAAGATCCCAAGCCAGCCACCCAAACCGCTAAGCCAACACCAGGCTTATGTAATTACTATCAATAAAAAGCTAGTTGAAAAGCTTACATTAAGCAAAGAAAACCCACAAACTTACAAATCAAGACAAACCAGTATGACAACTGAAAGAACACCCACTGAAGGGCTTCCTAAACTGCTCCTGCTGCTAAGTATCACCACAAATATACCGTCACCACAGCGACCCATGGTGGTTAAAAACAATAAAACATCCCACCACCACATTCTCAGGAGAAACTTGTGATGGGCACTAAAATACCCTTTAAAACATCCCCCAGCCACATCATAAAAAAAATCATTATTTCTAAGAGGTACGAGACTCAACACTGATTAAAAAGGTAACACAATCGAAGCATGAATGAGGGATGGAGAGAAATTCATTCCCATAACTACCGAACTGCACCTTCTTGAGGAGGCCAATGGCCATATCTGTGTGCAGCGTCCGCTCATGGGCTTCATCGAGTATGATCACACTAAAACAGAGGAAATTCATTTTGATTATTTATAAAATGCTCATCATTTGTAATAAAGGCATGACATAAAATAGTGTGGGGGGTGTGATATGCTTGTTCCCAATTTATATTCCACCAGAAACATGAAACCAAGTAACAGTTTGAACTGCTTAATCGCTAATGCTGTTTGTATAGAAAGTTACATTTTTGGTACACCTCGCGTTGGGTACCCACAAGACGACAAATCACCAGTTGTACCCACATTGCAACGGATAATGATTGTATAATCAAATAAAAAAAGCTTTTAGTTTGCTATTAATTTGATCTTAAATGTAAGCCGGTATTTAAAGAGGCAAAAATCAGTACAGTAAACCGTTAAATACCACAGGGTTTATGTTGCTGGAAAATGCCGCAATATTCAAAACTGCAATAGTTAAAACTAAGGGACGATGGGGGAAAAAAAGGGGGGTTAGGTTCCGAGGCTTCGAGAAAATACAGAGGAAGGGGGGGGGGCGGCAGTCAAAAATAAACACATTACAATTGAAATAAACATGTAAAACAAATATAAATCTGCTTTACAATAAAGTCTCCTACTGCGTTGGAGCAAATAAAATGTTCAGACACAGATAAAATGTTCAGAAACAGATAAAATGTTCATAAACAGACAAAAGGGTCAGAAACAGATAAAACGTTCAGAAACAGATAAAGTGTTCAGAAACAGATTAAACGTTCAGAAACAGATAAAATGTTCATAAACAGACAAAAGGGTCAGAAACAGATAAAACGTTCAGAAACAGATAAAGCGTTCAGAAACAGATAAAACGTTCAGAAACAGATAAAGCGTTCAGAAACAGACAAAGCGTTCAGAAACAGATAAAACGTTCAGAAACAGATAAAATGTGGCCCCTCCCTTCTGCAATGTGTCTAAATCCCCCACCATTCTTCCCCTATTATTCTCCTAAATAGTTTCCCCTTGTAATCTGTCAAAGTGTATATTTTATAAATCGTTCTGCAGCTCTGTTAACCAGCGAATAAATAAAATAAAACAAAGTCAATCACTTTTGTCTGTCATTTTACGCTTCAGTACCATTATTAACGGTGTGCAAGAAACAACAAAAGGCTTGAGGTGCGAAATAACTGTCACAACTGAGCTCAAAAACAGTGATTGAAATGAAGCCCGGTGAGAACTAAATTGGTACACAAAGAGGTTGCCCACGATTGGTCAAACCCGTGATAGTTAAGGGTTTACTGGCATGTTATTTCATTGGCATGCTATTACTGCTTTGATATTATATAAAGGCACTTCCAGAATAAGGTGAAGAGAACAGAAAGTAAGTTGTACCTTTGAGCACAAGCATTGTCAAGGTCCTTTTCAGGTCATACAATTTCTGACTCGCCAAAGTGTGTCTTACAAGAGATTAAGCTTCACAATATACCAGGGAAATGACAAAGTCAGAGAATCAAGTAAAACATATATATATATATATACATATACACAGTACTTATGGAGTATTAATAAATTCTCAGTTCAACTCACTATCTATTACTAAAAGTTGTTTTTATGTGTGTGTACTGTGTATGTGTGTATGTATGTGTGTGTGTGTGTGTGTGTGTGTGTGTGTGTGTATGTTTGTTTGTATGTGTGTGTATGTGTGTGTGTATGTATGTGTGTGTGTGTATGTGTGTGTGTGTATGTGTGTGTGTATGTATGTGTGTGTATGTGTGTGTGTATGTGTGTGTGTGTGTGTATGTGTGTGTGTGTATGTGTGTGTGGATGTATGTGTGTATGTGTGTGTGGGTATGTGTGTGTGTATGTATGTGTGTGTATGTGTGGGTGTATGTGTGTGTGTATGTATGTGTGTGTGTATGTGTGTGTATGTGTGTGTGTGTATGTGTGTGTATGTGTGTGTGTGTGTGTTTGTATGTGTGTGTGTATGTGTGTGTTTATGTATGTGTGTATATGTGTGTGTGTGTTTATGTATGTATGTGTATGCGTGTATATTATGTGTGTGCGTGTGTTTATGTATGTGTGTGTTTATGTATGTGTGTTTATGTATGTCTGTGTTTATGTATGTGTATGTATGTGTATGCGTGTATATTGTGACGTCCACGGGACTTGAACAGTCCTGCCAACGTAGAATGAGCCGAAACGATGGAGGCGGTTTATTTATTTATAACCCAAACATGGCGGTTCTAATCGCTCTACCGCAAACGGGACGAGGAAGGTGGCACGAGTCACTTTTCACTGAGTTGATGATGTTTATTTGTTTTTACTATTAACCAGAAATAACAAGACTCGGCAAGAAAAGGGATCCGGGGCGATTCGACGGGATGGTGTGGGATCGGGCGTGGGGAAAAACACAGACAATTCCAATGAAGATACAGATCTCAAACCCTCTAAGGTGGCAAGCACACACACACACACACACACACACACACACACACACACACACACACACACACACACACACACACACACACACACACACACACACACACACACACACACACACACACACACACACACACACACACACACACACACACACACACACACACACACACACACACACACACACACACACACACACACACACACACACGAAACGTAGCTATTTCTGGTGGTCAGGCTGGACCGTGGTGTGGACGCAACTGTCCCTGGATCGGCGTCGGACGAGCTGGCCTTGCTCTCGTCAGGGGGCAGGAGAAACCGTGGTGCTGTCGACCTCCTGGTCCTGGCCCAAGTCCGCTCACAGCCGCCAGGGAACCAGTTCTGGCGCCAAGTTGCGAGCAGGAGAGGGAGGCAGGTCCGCCCGCCGTTCGACCCCGTACTCCGAGTCAGCAGAACCCCAGAGCCAACCAAGGTGAGGCACGAGGCTCAGCAAGGCTCCAAGACACGATGAAGAACACGATCGAATCAGCACAACAACAAGGATGCTCTCAGCGCAACAGCCTCCACACCAAAAAAACACGATCTTTTTGTCCCGATCTTCTTCCTCTTCCTTTTCGACCCCGAACAGAACCTTTTTATCCTCCTGTCCTCGTCACTTCCAATCAAGCCGTTTTATTGGCCCACCGCCGTCGCCTTCCGCCAATCGTGATCACGGGGCGGAGCCATCCGCAGCCCTGTCCTGTGACATCACGGCCAGCCTCCAGGGACTACCAAAAGGGGTTTACGCAGACACACTTACCCTATCCCGTGTCCCTATCTAATTACGTGACAATTATCATTTCCCCCTTGAAGAAATGAACATTTACTAGACAACTTATCACCACTGAATTGCTACTTATTACATCGAGATCCTGGTAAACTCGAACAGCATGGCATACCTAATTAAACATCCTAATTACCCTTTGAATGCATACCCCCCCTCAAACGTAACAATATTATGTGTGTGTGTGTGTGTGTGTGTGTGTGTGTGTGTGTGTGTGTGTGTGTGTGTGTGTGTGTGTGTGTGTGTGTGTGTGTTTATGTATGTGTATGCGTGTATATTATGTGTGTGTGTGTTTATGTATGTGTATGCGTGTATATTATGTGTGTGTGTTTATGCATGTGTATGCGTGTATGTGTGTGTGTGTGTGTGTGTGTGTGTGTGTGTGTGTGTGTGTGTGTGTGTACATGCACATATCACACTTCATTCTAAAAGGTTCCTGCTATTATAGAATAAATAAATAAATAAATAGTACCGTTGGAAAGACAATAATTTATTAAGTTGTAACAAAAATTTCAAAGTTGTAAAACGTCATGTCCATTTTAATCATCAATACACCTTTTAGCAGGACTTGGAAATCAATGTAGCGCTTCCAATGGTACCATTTTTATTATTCCAAGACAGCAGGAACCCTTCAGAATAAAGCATGATGGACACAGAAGGAGCACACAAACAACAACCACAACTACGACAACAACAATCATCTGGTATAAAAGATGCTTTTTTTCATGACTTTCACTTCATTTTACATCCTCACTGAGACTCACAGATAGATATGCAATAGGTTTGTGAAGTACTACATGCTTTCGTTTCATTAAACTCGTCAGCGAAGTGAAAAAACTTTTTCAGGCAATTCAATCGGCCATATTTTCCTCAAATGCAATAAAGTGTGTTAACAAAATTTTACACCATTGTCCTAATAACTTATTGTCTATGAGTAACTCACGCCAACATTTCTGCATTAATTCATAAAGAAACATTTTAAAATGTAATGAAGTTCACAGTACATCGAATTACCATCCTGTGAATGACAGGTGTCATCACAAAGTGCAAAATAACCAATCCATTAATTGGCAGTTGAATGTGCTCTGAAAGTGAATGAATGTGGACCTGGTACATACCTGTACCTTTGCAACAGTGGATCTGCCATCATCTCTCGAACCAACATCCCATCAGTGACAAACTGCCGCCACAAGGATAAAGGTAAGTGAGAAAGACGTGGTGACGTACATTAATACGGAGGATCATGGCAACAATTGCATGTGATGGTGGAATCCCAAAAGCACATCTCTACATGCAAGTGGAAACTCCTCCATAATGTGATGTGCCCCTTATTGATCATGATACTTGTGATACCAGTTCAGTCAGTTATTCTTCTAGTTAAGAGGTGACACACACGTGCACAAAATATATTGGAAATAAAAATTGAAAATTAATTAATACTATAACAACAGAGATATCGCCAAGAAGGATGCACATTCGCCTCTGAGCTGTCTCGCCTGGGTTTTAATCTCGGCCCAGCTGTAAACCGTCATCCCGGTGTTTCACAAGCAGGGTGAGGCATCAATGTATATAACGTTGCCCGGATGGATGTTAAACTTGGCGTTCCATCAGGCGGCATCAGTTGGTGGGTGTTAAAGATCCCACGTTAAAGATCTGCACGAAGAGTTGCTGTTTTTCTATCGCCAGCACCCAGTCGAAAATCGAAATTCCTGCTTCAACCTACTCTGTTAAATGTCAGGCCAGGCCGGCAAGTTCGTGAAAGACTTGGATCAAAAATTTTCCCCAGCCAACCCCATGAGAAAGTGGGAATAATTGTGGCTGTGAAAGAAAAGAAGGAAATTACAAAATGCTGCAATAACTTTTGAGATACAATAATATTATTTATACATAATATGGCTAAGCCTGGTGTTAGCTTAGTGGTTAGGGTGGCGGCTTGGGATCCCAGTGTCCTGAGTTCAAGCCCCGTTGGCTGCTGAATTAACACCAGGGGGTTGACTCAGCCTGTCATCCTTCCGAGGTCGGCGAAATGAGTGCCAGTGTACTGGTCCCGGTGTATGCCCCGGTTAGAATAGGTGTACCATATCCCTGTGTGTCGTAAGAGGCGACCAGGGTTGGCGTCAGGAAGGGCATCCGGCCATAAAACATTGCCTCACAAAAAGCCAAACCCCTGCACAGCAGGGAAAAATGGCTGTAAAAATGGTCATTTATACATAATATGGCTGTGCTGCTGATGCAGTGCCCCCTGTTTCCAGTAAGCTGGTACTTCTCATTTTCCCGACTTCGGAAGGATGAGTCAACCCGCCTGGTGTTGTTTAACGGCACAACAGGGGCTCAAACATAAGACCCTAAGATAGTTAGCCAGCCACCTTAAGTTGTTGTTGTTGATGTTTGTTGTGACTCCCTTTATCTGGAGTCCGCATACTTAAGAGCAAATGTAACCTTACCCAATCACAATTAAATCTTAGAAAAAGAATCGACAGATCTGTAACAATAGTAACAAAATGAAAATAAATACTAAAGAATGCCGATACAAACAAACTTGCAAAATTTACTTTTCATTTTAATTGCAAGATGCTACATACAGAAAGTTATGCTCCTTGATTGTTTATGGCTTATCGATGGTGTCCAATCAGTTTTGAAAAGTGGTAAGAAGCAAATTTTAGCAAAAAAATTCCAGCTTTATACAATCGAGTATTTTTGCATTATCGTGTGAACGGACAGACAAACAAATTGAGAACCAGAACCTCCTAAAATCAATCTCGTGAGATTTCCCCGTTGAGAAGTGTTATTGGCAAAATTAAGTAGGCCTAAAAATATGAGCACAAATTATACAAATGAGGTGCAACCTGGGAACATGAGGTCAACTGTTATTGTATTAATTATTATTATAGTTATTTAATGGACATGCAATCGCCAATTTACCTTAATACGTGTATTGCGAGTGTCCGAGCAGTCATCGAAGCGTACACAGTACCCGACTTCATGTCCAAGAATTGCCCCACGCTCATCAGCCACTCGAGATGCGACCTGCACAACATGCACAAATTTCCGATGTTGTCATGGCACCTTACCACCAAACGGTATGAACACTATCAGGACATTGGTGAAGAAAAATATCAGAGCACATACCGTCACGGCCGCCACTCGACGCGGTTGCGAAACTGCGATTACATGGTTTCCCTTTGCCCAGCCAGCTTCAAGAAGGTACTGCAACAAATGAAGATGGGGAAGGTGGGATTCATTTAGCGAGGTGAACAAGTTAATTTAAATTAAAATGACAAATATCAACGTATTTGTCATATTCAGCAAAGAATTAGTAATTGACTATCGTTGAACCAAGAACCTTTTTCGCACAGCTCACAAGACTGATATTTGTTCCTGTGTTCTTCATTTCACTCCTTGGCATCATAATCATCATCATCATCATCACCATCATGATCATCAAATGTCACTGTGGCACAAACTTATTTAAATGCTCATACATGTCTTCATCTTTGCAATCGTATGTTTGTTCTTGCACTTTGCACTCAAAATTATAGCTTTTGGTTGATGCAGTCGTTGGTACTACCAGATTCTTAGCTACAAGTGTACCATTAAAGTTCAATGCAAAACAAACCACAACCAATAAGGAGGAGATTGGGACCATACTCTGTGCAGAGCGTTGGTGCTGCTTAAGCAGTCTCCTTGGCTATTGGGCACAATCCTGGACGGGTCGCCACTCCGACACAGTATACCAGCATGCTGGCACTCATTTTTCCGACCTCGGAAAGATGACAGGCCGAGTTAACCCCACCTGGTATTAATTCAACAGGTGAGCGGGATTTAAACTCAGGACCCTAGGATCCAAAACCCACTACCCTAACCATTAAGCCAACACCAGGCATACAACCAATAAGAAAGTGAGCAAAAGAATCCAAAAAGCCGAATAATTGAAATAAAAATCCGTGCTTGTGATAATGGGGAAAAAAACAGTTATTTTATCAATTTGTGATGAATAAATTAATTTCATTTTTTTTTTTTATTGTCCAGGTGAAACATGGAAATTTTTTATCCACTGGCAATTAAATTCAAAAAGGATGCATCACATCCTTTTCACATTAGCATTGAACATGTGAACTGAATTTGGCACAAACTCATTTCAAACGACTGAACAAGGGAAGTGGAGCACGAAGGCGAATGCCTGAACGATTCAAAGGAAAACAATGATGTAGTTTGTGTCATGGGTCTCATATTATCCTACGAACCTTCAACACCGCACGCTTTTTTTGTATACATAGTCGAGGCTCCTGGAAGAACTAGAATTATTACACAACAGTACAAAAGGTACAGTTGAGAGAGAGAGGGGAAACACCAACAACAGGGTTGAAGGCCAAGATAGAGGCTGACTCGGAGAACAATGGCTGTGGGGAGGAATGGGGGGGCAGGAGAAGATGCACGAGGTAGAGGAAACTCCAAGGAAACTGGAAATTTGGCAGGAGGGATGGAGGTGGGGTGTGGTGGGGGTGGAGTTGACGAGAGTAGAAAAGATCATGGTTTTGGATTGGGGCCAATCGGAGATGGTGATGAACAGCTGTTTTGAAGACCTGGACGGAAGAATGAGATTGAAGAGAATGTGGAAGTAGGTTCCACGGGTGGGAGAAAAGAGGAGCAAATGAGTGGAGGTGAGCAGTAAGTCTGCATTAAGGTCGTTTAATCAGAAGGGCATTGATGGTGAATCGTGTGTCCCCTACAGAAACCTGGGGGAAGGGTGAGGGGGGAGGGGGGGGACAAAGCATGGAAAGAAAGGAGGATGTCCAATCGGCGGCTGGCTTTGGAGGCCAATTTTGAAATGTGGTTTGCCCGAGAAAGATCATGGCTGATAGTGAGACCCAGGTGTTTGAATGACTGAACTTCCTCAAGAGGATTGTTGAAAAAGTAGATCGGAGGGTTTGCCAGGCGATCCTTTCAGAGAGAGATAAGGAGAGTGTGAGATTTGTCAGGATTGAAAGACATTCCAAGTGTTTGACCAGATTGTGATTTTGTCAAGATCTGAAGAGAGGGAAGAGGATGCAGCCTGTCTGTCTGAAGGATGAGAGATGTTGCGGCAGAGAGTGGAGTCATCAGTAAATAGATAGAGGATTTTTCAGAGTCAGAGAGATCATTGATGAAGACCAGGAATAGGACAGGGGCCAGAACACTACCTTGGGGAACACCAGCCATGACAGGGAGAGGAGATGAAAGGATTCTGTTGAGTGCCACCCATTGGATATGATAGTAGAGGAAGTCAATAAGCCATGTTTCTCATACAATGTACAAATTGAGAGGTTTGTTCATATTATATACTGGGAAATCTTCCTGGGTCTTTCCCATTTCTTACCATTCTCTTTTGACAAATGACCAAATGTACAATATCAAATTGAAATGAAGGCTTCTTTGAATCAGATTGATAGAAAAGAACGAAAATGGTATGATCAACATGTAACTCTTTCAACCTAATATAGAAAAGGAGCTTGGTCTCGGCATGCGTCCATGGATGTGTGGACCTGTCCAGCGGGTGCTTCTCGTTTCATTAAAAAGTACAATTTTTGGTTTGCTTTACCGACCAGAACTTGCGAATTCTTGCTCCATCTCAATTTACCAATCATTATGTCCCAATGCTTATACTCAGAAATGTGTTCTATACTCTGGTCATGAATAATTAATCAAAGGGTCATGGCCACCTGCAAAGTGTTGAGAATAATTTTTTTTTTTTTATATTCTTTGTCTTGTTGACATTAATAAGTAAATAATGACGGTCATACCAATCTTGTAAACTTCTGAACTTTGTTCACATATTAATGCTCATTTGCAGTGTGAATCCACTTATTACTGTATTATCAACATATTTGATAACACGATAACAATGCCTCATTAATGCATGTCAAAACATTTTTCATACTTGTGGTATCTGTGTACTCTTCCCACAACCAGTTTCACCCACAATAACCACTGTTTGGTATGCTTCGGCAAGATACAGGATGTGATTTCTGTGCTGAAACAGAAGAGAGAGAGAGAGCGAAAGAGAGAGACAGTGAGAGAGAAAAAAGCTCGGTCCCGGCAAGAAATTAAACAATTACAAACATGAGCTATTACTGAAAAAATACACAAAATAACAACAATTAAACCACTGTAACAACCTTTCAATGCAGATGACAAATCATTGATGAAGTTGCATTAAAAGGCAGTATCGACTGAAAGAATACCCCCGTAATTGAAAGATGGTCGAGTGTGAGAATACTTAAAGATACCCAAGTTTGTAGTGTCAATGACACCGAGGGCATAAGTGAATTTCCTGAAAACATCTTGGCATTGGAACTTACGATATACAAATTGCTTATACACCACCTGGGGCTAGCTAGATGCAATGCAACTCCGCCCAACTGAAGCGTCTTACACGAAACACGGGCAGCCTTTGCCTTTGTTTTTCCAATGAGAGCGCTGCGCAGGAGTTGGAGACGTATGGTGTGCTCTGCGACTCGTCAACTAACACTGTCCGTTCCTCTGCCAAGCTCGCTCCAGGAGCCTCAGCCCCTGCGGAAACAAAAAAAAAGAGAAAACATGCATTGAACATCATCTGTCCAACTCGACATAACGTTGCTTTTGACAGCCATTGTGAATTATCCTATTGTCATTATCGTTGAAGGTTAAAATCTATTCACCTGGCAATGTTTGAACATTCACCTGAGAAGGTAGAAATAACTCGGTGTTAAAAGGCGGTGGATATTTTGCCAAGGCTTGAAACATTTACTTGAACACTTTGTCACTTTTAGTGCCATCAGTTCCAATGCAGGCAAACGGATTTCAATTGTCCTCCTTTATCACACAGATTTTCAGGCAGTCAAGGAACAGAGGTTAAACTTATTTTCCCCCATTAATTTTGAAAAATTAAATGGGGGGGGGTATTGTAACCGGCTCCGTCCGTCTGTTTGTATGTCGATCCATTCGTCCCTATGTCCGTCCGTCCGTCACGGCATCTCCTCCTAAACGGTTGGGCAGAAATTCACCAAACTTGGTAGTTATGATCACCATATTGTAAGAATATGCAAGAGCAGTATCATTTTGGCCCCACCCCCTCTGTGGTGGGGTCAAAAGATCAGGAACCCAAAAATGCAATTACAGGCACATTTTTTAAAATTAAACTTTGTATATACAATCAGCATTGGGGGATGCATGATATGTTTAGTGAATATTTCGGTTTGACCTCTGGTTCATGCCCCAGGGGGTGGGGACTTAGAGTCACAGGGGTCAAAAGAGGAAAAAATTTTAACTTAAAATTTGATATTGGGTCATTCCTGGTGGAATTTTTGCCATCTCTCAACTTTGCTGCAGGTGGGAAGCATGGGGATATGCGATGACACGCCATCGACTTCACGCTAGTTTCCTCATGGAAGAGTAACATGGACAAGGCCATGACGTTGACCATGTGTTGGATCAGATCACAGTAGACTACGACTACTATTACTACAACATTTATTCCCACATTATTGCTTTTGGCGCAAGTCTTTCACTAACTGGGTGGTGAGGCCTGACGTTTGACTGAATGTGGCAGGAATTTGGAATTTGTTCAGGGTGTTGGCGGAAACTAGTCGACTCTTTGGGAAAGACACCATGGAATTTTTACCATCCTCCAAATAATATGCCAGCAGATGGGACACCCAGCTGGACATCCATCTTACGGACAGCATACTTTTTGATACAACATCCGGTCTGTGAAGCACCATCTGACAGTTTGTAGTCTGGTCAGGAATCTGACCCAGACTAGATAGCTCAAAGATAAGTGCAATACCTATGTATCATCCTTTTGGACCTCAGAGCAGCAGGAAAGGGGGAAAAATGTAAAGCAAGAAGGAAACAAATATTTAATAAAATTCAATCAAATATTTTTTCTCTTTCAGAAATCCATGATTATTTTATCATGACTTTGACTGGATGTTTCTCATTTAACCTCAAAACAGGTTATGCTGAGAAATTTTGTTTGCTACATAATTAGGTTTACTCATCATCCGACCGTTTCATAGAATTTTATTATTTGCGATAGATGTCAACCAATGGCTGGAAGAGTGGTGTAGGGAGGAAGGTTTTACATTTAGGAAGCAGTGGGAATCATTTACGGGACAAAGGGAGTGTTTCCGCAATGATGGCCGGATGTTACATAGAGAGGGGGCAGCAAGATTTGTAGTGGGAATTGAGGAAGGAATTCAGGCTTTTTTAGGTCAGCGGAGGGTGGGGAAGCTATTAAGGAAGGAACGGATGAAGTAATTTGGATAAGTAAGGCCAGGCAGGAAAATAGAATTTCATGAAGGGAAAAGTTAAATATATTCTATACCAATGCCAGAAGTTGAAATAATAACATGAAGAGCTTGAAGCCAAAGTAGACAGCGAGGAGTATGATATAGTTGCAGTGAGTGAGACATGGTTTAAGGAGGAGAGTAACTGGAGGACAGGATTAGAAGGCTACAAGGTGCATCGGAGTGATAGGAAGGAGAGAATAGGAGGAGTAGTAGCAATCTGGGTAAAGGACAGCATTGATTCAAGAGAAAGGGGTGACGTTAAGGAAAGAATAAATGTTAAGGATTCGGTATGGGTCGAGATTAGAGATTGTAATAACAGTAAGATACTGGTAGGATTCTTCTATAGGGCCCCGGGTGGGAAGGAAGAGGAAGAGGATGAAGGAGGAGTTTACATGAATAATTCAAAAGGGCAAGTGGTAAGGGAAGGGTATTGATGATGGGAGATTTTAACTTGCCAGGGATAGATTGGGTCCAGGAATAGGGAAAGGGCAGAGCGGATGAGGATTTTCCTAGTTTTTGGGGAAGTGCAGTGTTAGACCTCCTTTTAAGTAACGATCCCAATATGGTGGAGGAGGTGGAAGTTGGGGAGCATTGAGGAGCACATGACCATAACATTGTGTGGGCAAAGATTCTATTAAGGGTTCAAGTTCAGGATAGTGGAATCAGGCTATTAGGTTTCAGGAAGGTAAACCTTGAGGGTATAAGGAGAGAGTTGGGTGATGTAGATTGGAAGACTCAAACAACAGGACAATCAACTTCAGAGAAATGGGAAACTTTTGTGGACCAAATGTGGAGAGTGCATAGTAAGTACATTCCAATGAGGTGTAAATCAGAAAGAGACCAGGGTGGTTGAGCAGCGAGATATGGAACGCTATTAAGGAGAAGCAGAAGGTATTTATTAGGCTTAAAATAACAGGACTGGAGTTAGATTTATATCACTATCGTAGTAAACAGAGGCAAGTTAAGAAAATAACTCAGCAAGCCAAAAGAGAGGATGACAAGGACATGGCTAAGAATATTAAACATAATAGCAAGGCATTCTTTAAGTATATCAGGGGAAAAGAACAGGATAGGACCGGTGTGGGCCCATTGAGGAAGAGCACCGGGAGAGTGGTTAATGATGAAAGTGAGAGGGCAGGCTTATTAAACAGGTATTTTTATTCAACATTTACACAAGAACAGTCATGAGAATTGCCAATAGCTGAGTATGTATCTATCAATAAGGTGAGGAAGGTCTTTTACAGAAGATCCAGCTTGGAGTGAAGGAAGTAAAGGAACAGCTCGGTAATCTAAGAGAAAATAAGGCTCCGGGTCCAGATAATATGCACCCGAGAGTGTTGATGGAGGTGGCTGAGCAGGTAAGCGAGATGTTAACGGATATTTTCAATAGTTCCCTGGAGTCAGGACAGGTACCGGAGGATTAGAGAGTAGCAAATGTAACACCATTATTTAAGAAAGGATCCAGAGAAGAATTGGGAAACTATAGACCAGTTAGTTTGACTTCAGTTGTGGGGAACGTGTTGGAGACATTAATTAGGGACCAGTTGAGGAACCATTTACATAAATACAAACTAATTAAAGGTAGTCAGCATGTGTTTACCAAAGGTAGTTCCTGTTTAACAAATCTTTTAGAGTTCTATGAAGTAGTGTCTGATTGGGTGGATGAGGGAAAGGCAGTGGACATAGTATATCTAGACTTTAAGAAGGCATTTAATGAGGTACTACATCGGAGGTTGTGAGTGAAAGTCAGGACTTGTGGAGTGGCTGGTCAGGTAACTAATTGGATTGCAAACTGGCTTCGTGATAGGAAGCAAAGAGTGGCTGTGAGTGGGAGGATTTCTTGCTGGAAGGATGTAAGTAGCGGGTCCCTCAGGGATCAGTACTCAGACCATTACTATTCATAATTTACATCAACGATTTGGATAATGCGGTGAAGAGTTAGCTTTCCAAATTTGCAGATGACACAAAGCTTGGAGGTAAGGTGGATAGCAGAGATGGTGGTGATCAGATACAGGGCAGATTGGGCCTGACATCCGACTCAGATTGGGCAAAAGATTGGCAGATGGAATTTAACCTGAACAAGTGTAAGGTGTTGGGGATGGGAAAGAACAATGAAAATAGAGATTACAGGATGCAGGGGGTAATTTTGGAGCGTCTCACACAGGAGAAGGATCTGGGGGTGTTAATAGATACGGGAGGTGAGGAGGAAGCACAGGGCCAGGCAGCTATAGGTAAAGCAAATAGTGTTTTAGGCTGTATAAGGAGGGGGATCATTTATTAATCAAAAGAGGTGGTGTTAACATTGTACAGGAATTTAATGAGGGCCACATCTAGAATAATGTGTGCAGTTTTGGTCACCACAACTCAGGAAGGACATAGATGCCAGAGAGAGAGAGAGACAGCTCAGCACAGGGCTACTAGATTGATTCTGAGCCTAGCTCGCCTCAGCTCTGAGAAGCAGTTACGAAGAGATATGATAGAGATGTTTAAGATAATGAAAGGAATAGATAAAATAAGTGCAGATGAATTATTCAACAGAGTAAACAGTAATAGGACCAGGGGTCATAGCTTGAGAGTAAAGAAGAGGAGAGTTAAGACGGTAGCAAGGTAGGGGACTTTTACTCAAAGAGTAGTTAATGCGTGGAATGGCCTCCCTGGAAAAGTAGTGGCAGCAGAAAAAAATAGATAAGTCTAAATTAGAATCAGATAGGTCCCTGGAAGTATTGGAGCTCGAGGGGTATAGGGATGTTGATAAGACTTTTAGGTAGTTTGAACATAGATGGGTGATTGTGTGCATGTGTACGGAGTGCTGTTGGTGGGGTCTCATCAAGGGGTGTTGTGTGGTTGATTTTGTATGTTTATTAACCAACCACATGCCCCTCCCCTGAAGCGATGAAAAAACAAAATACAAAAACTACAAAAACTTAAAATAAATAAATAAATAAATAAACAAACCAACCAACCAACCAACCAAAAACCACTTGAAAAATAATAATAAATTTTGCATTTCCTTCTTTGGATCTTGTGTTGATAAATTAGTATGGTGTTGATGTCATGCAGGCATGATGGGCTGAATGGCCTCCACCTGTGTCTGATTTCCTTGTATTTGTATACAGCGTGGCCCCAGATAACGAGCCATTTTGGTTTTTTAGAATACACATGATAATGCTTACGATTATAATTCACGGAATGGTGTTTGTGTGTGTGTGTGTGTGTGTTTGTCATGCTACTCCTGCAGTTTTGGGCCGATTACATCCAGACTTGCTACATATGATCAGCATGACCTCAATTAATGGATAGTGGTGTTTCTATCTTTGCTGGTGGTCTTGGGGTGGGGGGAGATGGGGGATGCAAATTATCGATGTAAATGTGTATCGTGTAACGCCACCTCCAGGTGGGGGAGGGTATTACAAATCTCCACCATTTACAGTGGAGTATTCAGGTTAGGTCAGGTATAGGAGCATGCATCGGAGCAGCGCATAGCTGCGTCCACTTTCCGCCAGGACTCCAGGGGCCTCCGTCTGGCCATTTGTCAGGCCGATGCCTGGCCCATCCCCATCTCCTTGAGATGCCAATTAACCTGCTGCAACCATGAGGCACGTGGTCAGCCCACTGGCTTCCTCCACTCACAAGGCTCCCTCACCAAGAGAATCTGGTGAGCATGATTAGCGGCAGCAAAACGAGCCACATGTCCACACAGCCGCAGTTGATGCTCACGGACTCTGCAGGTAACAAATCTCATTTGAGTCTCTCAGCAACCGCTAGTTGGACATAAAGTCCGACCAGCAATGCCAAGGATTCTCCGAAGAGACCTGGTAGAAAAGGAATTGTCGCCATCTCAGATCCCTAGCCAGAGTCCAAGTCTCACACCCGTAGAGCAAGAATGGAAGCACTAAGGACCTGAAGACTCGGACTTTTGTCCTCCTCCACAGGTTTTGTCCTTTTGTCCTCATCCTTCGTCCAGCGCCACACCCCATGACCCAGTGAATCCATAACTCCCCAGGCAGGACCCAGACGACTACTGACCTCTGGCTCACAGCCAGCAGAGACATGAATATCACTGACAAGGGAAGTGAATCTCAACATGACCTCAACCTCCTCGCCAAAACAGGCACAGACAAGACAGCAGCATCCAACATGTCATTGAAAGCCTGGATCTTGGTTGTGAACCAGGAAACCCATACTCCCAGTGGCTCAGACTCCTCATTCAGCACCTCAAGGGCCCCCAAAAGCATATCTAGAGTCGAAGCAAAGATGACTGCATCATCTGCGAAATCAAGGTCAGAGATCTTGACATTCCCAAATGATTCACAACAGCTTGATCTCTCTGACATCCTCCCCAGAATCCAATTCATACAGTGCTGAAAAGTGTGCAGGCCAGTACACACCCCTGACAACTGCAGTAACAACTGGAAATAAGTCAGAGATGGTACCACCACATCTCACAGCACTCTCAGTACCAGAATAGAGTTCAGACATCAGATTGATCCGTTTTGATGGCACCCCACGAAGACCAAGAATCCTCCAGAGGACATCCCGATTCACTGAATCGAACGCTTTACAGAGATCAACATAAGCTGCAAGCAGCCCCTGCCGAAACTCTCATCTGCGTTCGGTGAGGACAAGAAGAGCAAGGATACGGTCAATTGTTGACCTCTTTGGTGGTCTAATAAAGCCTGACTGCTCTGGCTGCTGGTGCTCAAGCAGATGGTGGCGAACCCTACCAAAGAATTATGCGAGCAAAAACATTGCCCAACACTGAGAGCAGCATCACCCCTCGGTAGTTGTTGCAGTTTTGCGATCACCTTCCCTTTCCAGAGAGGGGCAACAAAAGGCCCCTCTTCCAGTCAGTTGGGATGACGCCTGTGTTCCAGGCAGAGCACAGAACTGCATGCAATGACACGAGTCCAGCTTTTCCACTAGCCTTGAGAAGTTAAGAATGGATGCCACAGATCCCAGGATCACAGTTGATTGGAGGGTTAGCAATAGGGATAGTAACACCCCTGACATCCGACTCGAGAGATGGTGGATCAGCCTGGTACAACCACTCAAAGTAACCGGCCCAGCGGGCTTTCACTTCGGACTCCTCTGTGAAGAGTCGACCACCCTCTGCTCTTCCTGCAGTATACTGAAGGACAGGTTTGGAGGAACGCAATGCGCAAATTCCCCTGAAAGCAGAATGAGAATCACTTGACCACAGGTGATGCTCTACTCCCTCACAGATTCCTTGCACATAGGCCTCCTTGTCCACCCTCGGCACACGTAGAGTTTTACAGGTGAACTCCCTGAACAGTTCAGCTCTGCCATTCAGCCTGGCCCTGCAACTCTCGTCAATGGTGTCCAGTGTCCCTTGAGAGACCAAATTCTTCCTCGCCCTATGGTGAGTTCCAAGACATCCACTGGCACCATCAAGGACGGTGGTCTTGAAGGCACTCCACAACTCTTCAGGATTCCCCAAAGCACCCAGACCACCCAAATCCCCACTCAGCCTGTTCGGAAACTTCTCAGCTACCCTCTCATCCTTGACGTTCCCAACATCCAGCCGAGGCTGGGATAGTATCATTCTCCTGGATTTAAGCTGCAACTTCAGAGTTGCTACAACAAGCTTGTGGTTGGTATTGGGGAACTGAGCACTCCGGTAGACCCTGCAGTTCTGGATCATTCTCCAGCGACCAGCAACAAGGACATGGTCAATCTCTTTTGCCACACCACCAGCGTTGGAATAGCAAGTACAGCGATGAGCCTGTGGGCGCTGAAACCATGAACCAGCCACCTTACGTCCATGACTTTGCGCAAAGTCGAGTAACTTGGTGCCATTCTGGTTCACAGTTCCAGACCCATGGGGACCAACACACGTCTCATAACCATCCCCATCAGTTCCTGTCGATGCATTGAAATCCCCTAAGTTGAGAAGAGTATCTCGCCTGGGGCACTGATCAACCACAGAGTCGAACGTGGCATAGAATGTGTCCTTCACAGTGAGATCACTCACCTCTGTCAGAGCATAAACAGAGACCAGAGAAATGACACCTAAGGAGTGACAAATCCTTAGTCTCATAATACACTCGTTGACCAGTGTTACCTCAATTATTAATGGAGTCAGCTTATTGGACACAGCTACAGCAACTCCTTGGGCATGGTAACCATCAGAGTGACCAGACCAATAGTCGGTGTAATCACCCGCCATGATCTCGCCGCCATTAGGTCTACGACCTCAGAGACTGCTGCAAAACCGATGTCCAAATACGAGCTCAGATGATAACAGAGACAGGTGATCATCCTCTCTTAGGGATAACACATTGCAGGCACCCACTCGAAGGGACCACCTCAGGTTAACCCAAGGAGACCGCCGTCTGGTGGACGACACCTCAACACCACCCGACACACACTTGTGCAAACTGACCCGGGAATATTACCCCGTGGTTTCCCTCCTATCATCAAAGATTGGGGGTCCTGAAGGCTTTGCCCCAATCCCGTCATATGGTGAGCTGCCCCGCGAAAATAAGCTGCACAGGAGGTACTCCCACGGAGTGGGTTTTCATTTTTTTTTGTGCTTTTCGCATGTTTTGCGGAATGAAGGGTTTTACGGTGGCCGGACTGCAAATCCTGCCACCAACCTCCTAATAAGAAGTAACCCAACTGCAGGAGGACGTTTGCAGACACAGTTGAGCACTACATATGGATGGCCGTTGGCTCACAAGGAGCTCCTCCACCCTTTGACAGGTTTTGTTTGTAATCCTGCTGGGTGTCCATATCATACACCCTCCTCACCAAAAAACCTGGTGGGGGAAACGGTTTAGTCACTGACAACCCGACCATGAAACAGGTTAGTACAGGTTTACATGATACCTGCAGCAAGTCACAGATCTAATCTGACCTGACCAAATTATATATACTAGTGCGTGCCCGTACCTACAAAAATAAATAAATAAATAAATGAATAAAACTTTAAAACCGCGTGCCAGAAACAACAACCAAACAGGCCGTTCCTTCACTCTTGCATGCCCATACATGCGTGCCCGTACGTGCGTGGCAGTACATGCAAAAAAAACAACTTTCAAACAACCACACAGGCCGTTCCTTCGCTCTCGTAAACGACAACTGAACTGGGGCATTGTGCTTATCTATAAATGCGCATAAGAAATCGATGAATTATTAGAATACAGTAAGTCATCACTATCCGGAAGTCCGTACGTTGTAACCCGTAATGGGGAACGCGCTCTAACTTGGCCATAACTTGGGAACCACTTGTCCGATTAATTTCAAACCTTTTGAAAGACAAACAAACAGAGATTGCTGGAATTATAGATAGATAGAAGATAGATACTGTGGGTGCAAAATGCCAAGCGAAGTGTCCTGTCATTGTTAACTAAATTGCACCCTTTGCCCATCGGCCACGCCTACGCAGCAACGTGTCCTGTCATTGGTTTGGTAAATAAATGGCCATAACTTGGGAACCACTTGTCCGATTAATATTGTTACGTTTGAGGGGGGGGAGGTATGCATTCAAAGGGTAATTAGGATGTTTAATTAGGTATGCCATGCTGTTCGAGTTTACCAGGATCTCGATGTAATAAGTAGTAATTCAGTGGTGATAAGTTGTCTAGTAAATGTTCATTTCTTCAAGGGGGAAATGATAAATGTCACGTAATTAGATAGGGACACGGGATAGGGTAAGTGTGTCTGCGTAAACCCCTTTTGGTATTCTCTGAAGACTGGCCGTGACGTCACAGAACAGTGCAGCGGATGGCTCCGCCCCGTGATCACGATTGGCAGAAGGCGACGGCAGTGGGCCAATAAACGGCTCGATTGGAGGTGACGAGGGCAGAAGGATAAAAAGGTTCTGTTCGGGGTCGAAAAGGAAGAAGAAGAAGATTACAACCAGAACGCTCGTGTTTTTTTTGGTGTGGAACCTGTGGCGGCAGAGAGCGTCCTGGTTGCTGTGCTGAGTCGATCGTGCTCTTGATCGTGCTCTTGATCGTGCCTGGGAGCCTTGCCGAGCCTCGTGCCTCGCTTTGGTTGGCTCTAGGGTTCTGCTGACTCGGAATACGGGGTCGGGCGGCGGGTGGACCTGCCTCCCTCTCCTGCTCGCGGCTTGGCGCGGGAGCTGATTCCCTGGCGGCTGTGGGCGGACTTGGGCCAGGACCAGGAGGTCGACAGCACCGCGGTTTCTCCTGCCCCCCCCCCTGGCGAGAGCAAGGCCGGCTCGTCCGGCGCCGATCCAGGGACAGTTGCGTCCACACTACGGTCCAGCCTGACCACCAGAGATAGCTACGTTTTGTGTGTGTGTGTGTGTGTGTGTGTGTGTGTGTGTGTGTGTGTGTGTGTCTGCTTGGCGCCTTAGAGGGATTGAGAACTGTATATTCATTGGAATTGTCTGTGTTTTTACCCACGCCCGATCCCACACCATCCCGTCGAATCGCCCCGGATCCCTCTTCTTGCCGAGTCTTGTTATTTCTGGTAAAAATTAAAAAAGGAATAAACATCATCAACTCAGTGAAAAGTGACTCGTGCCACCTTCCTCGTCCCGTTTGCGGTAGGGCGATTGAAACTGCCGTCTTTGGGTTATATAAAAATAAATCGCCTCCATTGTTTCGGCTCATTCTACGTTGGCGGGACTGTTCAAGTCCCGTGGACGTCACATTGGTGTCAGAAGTGGGATGTTCGAACCCCTCTAAATTATATACCAGGATTAAAATCTCGCCACGAATTGGAATATAAAATTATTACAGAAAAGCGCGCGAGCGCGGGAAAATTTTGGCGGGATTTTTCAAATTTAAATTAATTGGTGGCAAACGGGACTTCTGTACCATGGCGGATGTGCAGATGTTTGAGGAGGAAGGCCACGTGTCTGGCAGCGAGTCGGGGGAAGAGGGGAGAGACGGGGGTAGGGTTGGAACCTCCCCCATTCCGAGCGTGGACCGTGCTTCATCGCCTGTAACGGGGCCGGCAGTGCCGGAAACCGGTGCGATGACGATCCAGACACTGTTGGAACGTTTAATAGGGGACATGACGGTACAAATGGCAAATCAATTCGTGACACAGAGGGCAGAAATGACAGCACAAATGGAAAATCAATTCGTGACACAGAGGGCAGAAATGACAGATCAATTGAGGGTAATGGGGGTACAGTTGGGTGCACGGATTGATTTAATGAGGGATGAATTGGGGGAAAAGATGGAGAAAATGAAAACTGAGATGCAGGAGTGTGTGGATGTTAAATTGGGAGAAATACAAAGTAAATTCGAGGATAGATTGGAGGAAACAAAGGTAGAAATTACATTGGAGGGGGAAAATATACGGAAAAAATTGGTAGATAAAATTGATGCAACGAGCATTCGGGTTGATAAAGTGGATGAAAGCCTGGAACGTCATCGTGCCTGTATGGATGCTCGTATGCAGCTGCAAGTTGAAGAATGGGGAGAGCTGAGGAAGCAAGGGATGAATTTGGTGGAGGAGGTAAAAGGATTGGAGGCTCGTTTGGACGAACAAGATAAAATTATGAGCCAAGATGAAGTCTTGGATAAAGGCCTGGTAGAGCCGTCTTTTGTAAGTAGAGTGTCCGGGTTGGTTGAGGAGCAGCTACAAACTCGCGACGGAGCCTTGGAGGAGGTTGTGCGGGCCCAGAAGATCCTGCGGGAAGAGGTGAATCGGTCCATTCAACGTTTGGAACAGGAGGCAAAATTGACCCATGAGACCCTCACCACAAAACATCTTTGGCCACAGTGGGCTCCGAAATTGGATACGCAGCCACAAGGGTGTTTGATCCCTGGGCTGGATTCGGACAAGGGAGAAACTGAGAAGCGGGCCACCGTAAAAGTGATCCCCCTGGTAAATTTCGACGGGTCAGGGAGCGTTGAAGCTTTTCTGACGCAATTTGAGTGCATTTCCCGACTAAACGGGTGGAATGAGCAGGAACGTACAGGGAATTTGGTGGCAACGTTGCGGGGACCAGCCGCAGATGTGTTAAACGTGATCGCGGAGGGGATGTTGACCAGCTCCCACATTTGCGAGGCGTTGAGCCGTCGGTTTGGGTTTGCAGCGAACTGTGATCTGGTGCGGGCCCAGCTCCAGCACCGCAGATTAAAGCCGGGTGAGACAGTGCAGGAGCTGGCACAGGACATTTACCAATCAGTCAGGATCGCGTATCGGGACCTTACAGTGGAGGCGTGGGACAGACTGGCACTAGAGAAATTTTTAGCTGCTCTCCCTGACCCTGAGGTCCGAGCACTAGTGGAGTTACAGGATCCACCCACCGTTCACCGAGCGGCCGAGTGCGCGGCCAGGCTGGCCTCGTGGAGTCGGCCGGGTCGGGTTACAGAGAGGCCAGCGGTGACGATCCGACAGGCGGAGATCCAGGATCAGGGAAGGGGGCTGGGAGAAATTGGCATTACCCAAATGTTTCAGGAAATTTGCCAGAAACTGTCAAGTTTGATAAGGGGTAATTCGGTAGTTGGTGCGCCAAAGCGGCGGGGTCCAGCCCAGCCAATAGAGCAATTCGATTATGGCCGAGGGGGTCCGGAACCGGAAGAGACATTTCACCGATACTCACGGGGGCCTTTTATGGGGAGTTGTTTCCGGTGCGGGCGAAGAGGACACATGCAACGATATTGCCGGTACCCGACGATGGAGGGACCCTCCAATAGACTTTTAGACTCGGAGAGGGTGAGTCCTCCTGCTGAACCGCCAGGTCTATCCGAGATGCCCTTTCATAGGTCGGGTCCGGAGATCACTGTCGGGGGTCCGGGAGATTAGATTGGGCTGAGCATATACGGCCATGCTCGGCTGCTGAGATTGTGGCGAAGTGCCCTCCTTTGGTGAAAAAAAAAAAAAAATTGTGGGAAAATTGGCATGGGTTTGTAAGTTCTGCTGGGTTTTAGAGTGACAATCGGGACAGTGGGTAATTGGAAACAAAGCGGGCACGAGTGGCTGTCCAATGGCTGGTGCGTGGATCGGGTGAGAAGTGCTGTGTGAGTTGTTTTAAGTGAAATGTATGGTGCACACATTGTTTTTTTATTGGGCATGGTGTGGTAACAGGGAAGGTCATGGTTGGTGAAGTGTTAGAAATGCAGGTGTCACATGTAAGGCCGATGGGGTGGGGGAGTCATGTGGGTTTTGTGGGTGGGGATGATGTGCTTGTCCACAGGGATTGCTGAAGCTCACGGTGAGCGGGAATTGCGACCCCCTTCAAGGAGATTCACCACCTGGTGGCTAATGGTGACAGTGTCTGGAGGCAACTGGGAGAGGGTCTGGTTGGGCGACCAAGGCGGGTAGGACCTTGGCGACCCAGGAAGGCCAGAGGAGCCAGTGAGACCCCTTCCAGAGTGTTGTACGGGATTAGAGCTGATGGCTACCAGGGGGGTGGGAATCAAACGGAGCGGGGCGGAGAAACGTCCGGGTTGGACTAAAGCTTACCTGTGGGCATGGTTGCACCTGAGATGCCCCCATCATCTTGTGGTAACCCACCCCACGGCCATGACGGGATTTAGCCTGCATGATTAAAATGAGGACCATGACCTAGAAATGTGATGATGACCATGGTGTGAGTGTTGTGAAGATGTGTGAGTCCTACCCGATCCCGCACAACTTGACAGGTGCAGCAAGGGCATGATGTCCGCATAATTTTGGGGCAAGCAAATTTGAAAATTGGCTCCCCAGGTAACGCTGGGTCTATTAGCATCCACTGGGGGAGGCGGTCAAGTGTAAATATCCTGTGAATAGTGTCGTTAAGGCTTAGAGTAGGAATGTAAAGTATAAGTGTTGTGTTTTTGTGGAACCTTTTGTTTCCCCTCCCCAGATCACTGGAAGAGTGCTGGGCAAGAGCGATGATCCGGAGGATGGAGTGCAACTTCGCTCAGTGCTCTCATGTGATAAAATAAAATAAAAAAATAAAAAAAACGAATGATTGTTTAGGCGAGGATAAGGCCATAAGGGGGTAGTACATTAAGCAGGATAGGTAAGTTAGCTGCGACTCGCTGCCCATTGCCCCTCCTACTTTATTCCATTAGGTTAATTAGGTGTGAGTCAGTAAGTGTTAAGGCTGGTACGGTAGCGCCTGTGATATACCTTGCAGGAGCTGCGGTACCAGAGGAGGGGGCAGTGTTACGTTTGAGGGGGGGTATGCATTCAAAGGGTAATTAGGATGTTTAATTAGGTATGCCATGCTGTTCGAGTTTACCAGGATCTCAATGTAATAAGTAGTAATTCAGTGGTGATAAGTTGTCTAGTAAATGTTCATTTCTTCAAGGGGGAAATGATAAATGTCACGTAATTAGATAGGGACACGGGATAGGGTAAGTGTGTCTGCGTAAACCCCTTTTGGTATTCTCTGAAGACTGGCCGTGACGTCACAGAAGTGCAGCGGATGGCTCTGCCCCGTGATCACGATTGGCAGAAGGCGACGGCAGTGGGCCAATAAACGGCTCGATTGGAGGTGACGAGGGCAGAAGGATAAAAAGGTTCTGTTCGGGGTCGAAAAGGAAGAAGAAGAAGATTACAACCAGAACGCTCGTGTTTTTTTTGGTGTGGAACCTGTGGCGGCAGAGAGCGTACTGGTTGCTGTGCTGAGTCGATCGTGCTCTTGATCGTGCTCTTGATCGTGCCTGGGAGCCTTGCCGAGCCTCGTGCCTCGCTTTGGTTGGCTCTAGGGTTCTGCTGACTCGGAATACGGGGTGGGCGGCGGGTGGACCTGCCTCCCTCTCCTGCTCGCGGCTTGGCACGGGAGCTGGTTCCCTGGCGGGTGTGGGCGGACTTGGGCCAGGACCAGGAGGTCGACAGCACCGCGGTTTCTCCTGCCCCCCCCCCCTGGCGAGAGCAAGGCCGGCTCGTCCGGCGCCGATCCAGGGACAGTTGCGTCCACACCACGGTCCAGCCTGACCACCAGAGATAGCTACGTTTTGTGTGTGTGTGTGTGTGTGTGTGTGTGTGTGTGTGTGTGTGTGTGTGTGTGTGTGTGTGTGTCTGCTTGGCACCTTAGAGGGATTGAGAACTGTATATTCATTGGAATTGTCTGTGTTTTTCCCCACGCCCGATCCCACACCATCCCGTCGAATCGCCCCGGATCCCTCTTCTTGCCGAGTCTTGTTATTTCTGGTAAAAATTAAAAAAGGAATAAACATCATCAACTCAGTGAAAAGTGACTCGTGCCACCTTCCTCGTCCCGTTTGCGGTAGGGCGATTGAAACCGCCGTCTTTGGGTTATATAAAAATAAATTGCCTCCATCGTTTCGGCTCATTCTACGTTGGCGGGACTGTTCAAGTCCCGTGGACGTCACAATATCAAACCTTGAAAAGGCACATACTCAGGACCCCAGCAATATACCTGGCAAGTTTCAATTTAGATCCGGCCAGTGGTTGTCGAGAAACAGCGGTCACAGCCACACACACAGACACACACACATTGCTGGAATTATATATACCAGTATGCGCACGTGCGTGCGTGGCTGTACGTGCAAAAAAAAAAATAATAATAATAATAGCTTTCAAACCGCGAGCCAGAAACAACAACTACACAGGCCATACCTTCGCTCTCACGTGCCCGTACATGCGTGGCCCAGAAGTTCGCATATCGCAGTTACGATTATTCGCAATTTAATTTTAATGGCCAATTATTCATTTCGCACCAATGTATATTGCCTTTTCGCAATGTTATCGCAAAGAAAAACACAAAGAGAAGAGAAGAATAAATAAATAAATAAACAAATAACGTACGTGCAAAAAAAAAAAAAAATCCAAACAACCACACAGGCCGTTCCTTCGCTCTCGTCATCGACGACTGGATTGGGGCATTGTGTTTATCTATAAATGCGCATAAGAAATTGAGAAATTATTGGAATACACATAGTCATCACTATCCGGAAGTCCGTACGTTGTAACCCGTAACGGGGAACGCGGCTGAGGTTCTCTTCCCCATCGGCCATGCCGACGCAGCAACGTGTCTTGTCATTGGTTGGTAAATAAATGGCCATAACTTGGGAAGCACTTGTCTGATTAATATCAAACCTTGAAAAGGCACATACTCAGGTCCCCAGCAATATATCTGGCAAGATTCAATTAGATCCGGCCAGTGGTTGTCGAGAAACAGCAGTCACAGCCACACACACAGACACACACACACATTGCTGGAATTATATATACTCGTACGCGCCCGTACGTGCGTGGCTGTATGTGCAATAAAAAAAAAAAAACTTTCAAACCGCGAGCCAGAAACAACAACCACACAGGCCATTCCTTCGCTGTCACATGCCCGTACGTGCGTGGCCCAGAAGTTCGCATATCGCAGTGATGATTATTCGCAATTTAATTTTAATGGCCAATTATTCAATTAGCGCCAATGTATATTGCCTTTTCGCAATGTTATCGCAAAGAAAAACACAAAGAGAAGAGAAGAGAAGAATAAGTAAATAAATAAATAAAAAACGTACGTGCAAAAAAAAAAAATATTCCAAACAACCACACAGGCCGTTCCTTCGCTCTCGTCAACGACGACTGGATTGGGGCATTGTGTTTATCTATAAATGCGCATAAGAAATTGAGAAATTATTAGAATACACTTAGTCATCACTATCCGGAAGTCCATACGTTGTAACCCGTAATGGGGAACGCGGCTGAGGATCTCTTCCCCATCGGCCACGCCCTCACAGCAACGTGTCTTGTCATTGGTTGGTAAATAAATGGCCATAACTTGGGAAGCACTTGTCCGATTCATATCAAACCTTGAAAAGGCACATCCTCACGTCCCCAGCAATATATCTGGCAAGTTTCAATTAGATCGGACCATGGTTGTCGAGAAACAGCAGTCACACATATACATACACACACACACACACACACACACACACACACACACACACACACACACACACACACACACACACACACACACACACACACACACACACACACACATTGCTGGAATTATATATACTAGTGCGTGCCTGTAGGTGCGTGCCCGGGCGTGAAAATCAAAAAATAAAAATAAAAAATTTTCAAACCGCATGCCAGAAAGAACAACCACACAGGTGGTTCCTTCGCTCTCACGTGCCCGTACGTGTGTGACCGTACGTGCATGCCCGTACGTGTGTGCCCGTACATACAAAAAAACAACTTTCAAACCGCGTGCCAGAAACAACAACCACTCATGCCGTTCCTTCGCTCTCGCGTGTCCGTACGTGCGTGGCCGTACGTGCAAAAAAAACAAAAAACTTTCAAACAACCACACAGGCCGTTCCTTCGCTCTCACGTGCCCGTATGTGCGTGGCCGTACGTGCAAAAAAATTATATATATATATATATATTTACTTTAAAACCGCTTGCCAGAAACAACCACACAGGTTGTTCCTTCGCTCTCGTGTGCACGTACGTGCGTGACCGTACGTCTGTGCGTGGCCGTACATTCAAAAAAAACAACTTTCAAGCCACGTGCCAGAAACAACAACCACACAGGCCGTTCCTTCGCTCTCGCGTGCCCATACGTGCATGGCCGTACGTGCAAAAAAAAACAAAATCTTTCAAACAACCACACAGGCCATTCCTTCGCTCTTGTAAACGACGACTGGATTGGGGCATTGTGTTTATCTATAAATGTGTATGGGAAATCGAGAAATTTATTAGAATACATTAAGTCATCACTACCCAGAAGTAGTGCGTACCCGTGCGGAATGTTGACATCATTCCACGAATTATCGCTTTCATTGAAGTAACAACTGCTGTGATTACACACAGAGTTAATTAAAATCCAAATTAAAATCAAGTTTACCTCCCCGTCTTTGCTCGCCATGACATTTACTGCCATTGACCATTGCCACTCCTATGCCATGGTGAGGTGACAGGGTAGGATTTGTAGGAGACCTGAAAGTACAATGTCATTAGGTATTCCATGTTCGAATTGTTTTAGTTTGAAAATAGTTTAAAAAAAAAAGTTTGCAAAGCATACCACCAAATTGAGATGTATTTCGTTGGCAAGCATGTTGAGTAGAGCTGAATTCCTTAACACTTCCAAAGGCCACACCGTTTTGACAATTGTCAACAAAAAAAAGTGGTGCACTTTTTTTGATAAATTATTTTTGGAACAATTTTTCTTGAATAAATAAATAATAATAAAAATTGTCTCCATGTACACACCTTTATCTCATTAGCACCTCTTCATAAACAACATTGCTGAGGAAACGGCGCTTCTTCGTTGTTTTCCTCGTCCAGGGCAAGAATGCGGAGGCTGCTGGATCTGCCAACGTTTTGATAAATTATTAGTTTTAATGGCCAATTATTCAAGTAGCGCCAACGTATTTTGCCTTTTCGCAAGGAAAAACACAAAGAGAAGAGGAAAAACCCCGTAATGGCAAACGTGGCTGAGGTTGTCTTCCCCCATCTGCCACTCATACGCAGCAACGTGTCCTGTCATTGGTTGGTAAATAAATGGCCGCAGCAACGTGTCCTGTCATTGGTTGGTAAATAAATGGCCATAACTTGGGAAGCACTTGTCCGATTAATATCAAACCTTGAAAAGGCACATCCTCAGGTCCCCAGTAATATACCTGGCAAGTTTCAATTAGATCGGATCAGTGGTTGTCGAGAAATAGCGGTGACACACAGACACACAGACTACTGGAATTATATATATATATATATATATATATATATATATATATATATATATATATATATATATATATATATATATATATATATATATATATATCACATTTAATTTTAAGCTGTCTGTGACGTATCACCCTTTCTCGGGTTTGACGTGTGTGCATGCGCGACCAGTAACGGGCCTGAATGTTGTTAATAAAACCTTGGTGAAGTTGAGTGCATGGTGGTCGGTCTGATCGTTTGTACATCATGACATCACATTATGAAAAGCACATTTAAGTACAGTATTCCTATCCCCACGTTTTACAGTGTGGTGAGGTGTTTTGAATTTTAAGCAGTTGGTATATTTTTGGTCCATGTACCAAAGCAGGATTATTTAATTTGCCTTTACAGATAAGAGCTGTCAGTTGCCTGTACATCGCCCATATCGAGGTATGCGTCAGAAGAAGATGTTGCTGCTTGGAACAATATCACCCGAAGGGTGGGTACTCTACTAATGTAAAATAAGATGCAATGGAAAGTGGTGGTGGACGACGACGACGACGACGACGACTACTACTACTACTACTACTACTACTACTACTACTACTACTACTACTACTACTACTACTACTACTACTACTACTACTACTACTACTACTACTACTACTACTACTACTACTACTACTACTACTACTACTACTACTACTACTACTACTACACGGCTTAACAGCATTCATCCGGTTTATGCTTGTGATTTATTGCTTCAATGTGCAGAAAATCATGTGGGGCCTCCATCTGTATATTGTTACATCTCTGATAATCTGATGGATAGAAGAGTGAAGGTTGTAAAGCTGTAATTTCAACATCACAATCTATTAGTACATAACTAGTGAACAATGTACCGTTGCCGGATTCACCAGGGTATAAAAGACATAACCAATGAAGAACAAGTCACAATATTGTACCACTGGCTCAGTGGACACATAATCTGACGTCATCAGGGGCACCACGTGACTCGCACGTGACTCGCACGTGACCTTCCTGGGACGTGGTGTCGCCTTTGCATTGGATAGCGACGTCTCCCCCACATTCACAGGAACCTTGGACATCGCATTAAAAAAAAATTTGGATAAATTCCAGTCTCCAAGACCGTTTGATGTATTTTTCAATAGCCGTGCGCAGTACGCTGTGTACTAATTAACGTTACCGGTTATTTTTGGCAACCACAAACAAGTACGTACGTTTAGGGTTGTTAATTACAAAGACAGGGACAAAGGGCATTGACGGTGAAAAAGGGAAAACAACACAAGTACGAGCAGCACTCGACTAGGTAGGGGTAGGTGTAGGCCTCCGAGGGTTCGTCAGTGAACAATCTTACCCAAGGCTGCGCTGCGTGGTCAGGACAACGGACAAATCAAACAGGAAACTCATCACGAGATTATTATTATTATTAAAGGGAATTTAAAAATGAACTCACCTGGCTTCCAGAACTTTGGCGGGAAACTTCCTGATTCCATTTACAGGTAGATGGAGAATTTCGTGTCCGACTTCGCAAACACTGCAGCCGATTCAAACGTGTGTGTGTGTTCTGTGCGTGTACAGTGTGTGAACACTGCGCGTACAGTGTGTGTGAACAGTGCGTGTACAGTGTGTGAACACTGCGCGTACAGTGTGTGGACAGTGCGTGCACAGTGTGTGTGCAGTGCGTGTACAGTGTGTGGACAGTGCGTGCACAGTGTGTGTGCAGTGCGTGTACAGTGTGTGAGCGGTGCGTGTACAGTGCGTGTACAGTGTGTGAACGGTGCGTGTACGGTGTGTGCTGTGCGTGTACAGTGTGTGCAGTGCGTGTACAGTGTGTGAACAGTGCGTGTACAGTGTGTGCGGTGTGTGTACAGTGTGTGCAGTGTGTGGACAGTGCGTGTACAGTGTGTGCAGTGCGTGTACAGTGTGTGAACAGTGCATGTACAGTGTGTGTGCTGTGCGTGTGCAGTGTGTGAACGGTGCGTGTACAGTGTGTGTGCTGTGCGTGTACAGTGTGTGAACAGTGCGTGTACAGTGTGTGAACGGTGTGTGTACAGTGTGTGTGGTGCGTGTACAGTGTGTGAGCAGTGCATGTACAGTGTGTGAGCCGTGTGTACAGTGTGTGAATGGTGCGTGTACAGTGTGTGTAAACAGTGCATGTGCAGTGTGTGCAGTGCGTGTACAGTGTGTGAAAGTGCGCATAGTGTGTACAGTGTGTATGAACACTGCGCGTACAGTGTATGTGTGAACAGTGTGTGTACAGTGTGTGTACAGTGTGTGAGCGGTGCGTGTACAGTGTGCGAACAGTGTGTGTGCAGTGCGTGTACAGTGTGCATAGTGTGTACAGTGTGTATGGACAGTGCGTGTACAGTGTATGTGTGAACAGTGTGTTTACAGTGTGTGTATGAACAGTGCATGCACAGTGTATGTGTGAACAGTGCGTTTACCGTGTGTGTGAACAGTGCGCATAGTGTGTACAGTGTGTATGGACAGTGCGTGTACAGTGTGTATGAACAGTGCGTGTACAGTGTGCAAGTGGCTTAAGCACTGCGATGAAACAGTTGATAAGGAACGGCTGGCTTGGCAAGCGATTGCAAGCTTATTGGTGAATGGAACACACCGCAGTACAGTACTGTATTACAAAGATAACAACAGTTCGGTTTTTAAATTACAACATCGGACGCGTGGAATATTTACATTATAAGCGCGTTCATGGTCAACTGCCAACATGCCGAGTAAGAAGAAACGTCGAGGTAACAGTACAAAATTAATTTGTGCTCAAGCTCTTTTGTGGCTCGTGATCAAGAGCATCTTTAACAGACATTTCAAACAGTGCTGCATCGAAGCTTCAGATTTCCTATACACCGCCCAAAGAGCGCTGCGTCCGGCGAAAGCACGCGGGTGTGCGAGCAGTTGAATAAAACGAAAAAAGGAGAGAAAAGGAAGTGAAAGTACAAAATAAATGCCAAGCTATGGCTCGAATGCCAACGAGAGGTTGTAATGGATGAAAAGCGCTCGATTCGTGTGACGTGTTCATTGCCGAGTTAAAGAAGTTCGCAACCCGTTGGCAAAGTCCATAATTTTAGAATCTCGTTTCGTTTTAAAAGTAAGAGGAATAATAAATAAATAACCCGTTGAGTCGTTATATTCAAACAAGACGTTCTGTCTCTCGAACGTCCAATAACAACAACTGGCGCGAGACTCGCACTGAAGCACAAGTGAACTTTGACCCACAATTGTATATATTTATTTATATGTATATTTATATGTATATATATATTTATTTATTTATTTGTATAATTACGTGTTCCACTGATTCTGAATGCCATCTCACCGAGATTAGAACTTGTGGTGTGGTTTAAAAGTTCCGCACCCCGGGGGGGGGGGGGGACAGCACGTACACGCGGACAGCTCGCGATGTCCGGGGGGAAAGGGAAGAAATCGACAAAGACAGCGACTAAGAGCTGTCCGCGCTGCGACTCGCAGGTACGTACACGCACACCGTGAGACACACACACCGACTCGGACGCGGACACGGACACGGACACGGACATCCATACATCCGGCTGTGCTTTCGTGGATCGTTTCGCAAATTGACGATCGAGATGAAACGACTTCCTAAACCAAACCAAACTATGTTCCATCACATCGATGGATAATTAATCAGTTCCGTTTCGAAGTTTCGGGTAGTTGGGTTGGAGTTTTGACGTGGAGCTGAATGAACATGGTAGCGCCGCCAGTTCGTGGTCCTGTTCAATGTTTGGTGTCGATGACTCGACATGTTAAATTATCGATTCGCTTCCATGATTCACAACCGATGATATAAGGTTTAAATATATATATATATATATATATATATATATATATATATATGATATATGTCGCGTTATATCATTTTTGGGATCATTGGGACTTGCCGAGGATGTTGTAAAAGTTTATAAAAGAAATCCCGAATCGGGGGGAATGATCCTTATTACATTTTATAACAAACTCCATTGTGTGTCAAAATGCCGGTTTCAGGAGGTTGTTCGAGTAAATCGAGGTGGAGAGGGTTGTGCTATCGGAGGGGGATTGATGGAAAGGCAAAGGTGGGAAAAGGAAGGGGTCGACTTGAAACGTGTGTGCTTGGAGGGGGGTGGTGGGGTTTGGGGTGTTGTTGTGATCCAAAGTTTCGCCATATATGCGTATGTAGTAGATGGATGAGCCTTTACCATGATCGTGATTAATTATTATTTACTAAACAAAAGTTGCTTTGTTCCCTCCGCCGCCGAAGGTGAACGAGGTTATGTTTTCACACCCCTTTGTGTTTGTTTGTCTGTCTGTCTGTCTGGGTGTGTACAGGATATATCAAAAAGTTGTGGACGGATCTGGACGAAACTTGGTGGACAGGTTGGGTGTGTGACCACGATGAATTGATTCGATTTTGGTGAAGATCCGGATCCAGAACCGACTGAGAATTTTAAAAGTGATTTTTCACCTTTGAGAGATCGGGCCAAACACGACATATATCATGATATCTCAAAAATGTAATGTGCCTGATATATTCTCATGGATCAGGCATTACATGGCGGAAGTATGCGCTCCACCGAGTGCCCTTCTAGTTATCTTTATGATTATTATAAATATCATAGCCGAGGACCAACCATATCTGCATACTTCATCCGAGCATGCAACACGTTCTTCTGACAAATCCCTTTATCTGGGCGGTGTATAGGCAACAGACCGCTGCCTCTATCTCCCAAAAATATAATTATATCAGGTTATGTATATGAAGTGAAAACATGCGTACTGCTCATGTGCCTATAATCATACATTTGGAAATTCTGGTGAGCACAAATTGAGTTACCAGCGATCGACACATCACTGTGTCCAACAAACAGAAAGTAACTGTGCTTGACGTCCCAAAATGTACCACGGCTTTGTGTAGAACGTGTCTGGCCTGCTGGGGGAGAGGGAGGAAGGTGTGCCCTGGAGAATGTGCAGCACTTGTGACACAGAAACTGAGATATATATATATATATATATATATATATATATATATATATATATATATATATATATATATATATATATATATATTTGATAAGTAACAAAGTTCACCACTGGACAAAGTAAAACATTTAAAGCTCCTTTGGCTAATGTACATGACGTTGGTGTGCTTGCTCGTGTAAATGCATTGTGTTATTGTGTATTCATAAGTATATGCCATTTTAAGTTCATGGCAGTGGAGATTATCCATCGTTGGCGTCCAACCAAAATTTGTACAAAACTCTCCCGTGCCCCTTTTGTAACAAAAATGTGAGAGCAGACACGTTTCATCCGCGTCCCAACGGACTTCCTCAGGTCATAGACTCTCCCAGGGACACAGCATGTAGCGAGCTGGTTATACATCCTCATAACAAATTCTGGTCACTTGCTGGTGAAAGAGTGAATCGAGGCGTGTTGTTAGACCTCGTACAAGAACACCATCATTATGATCGATGTTCTACTCTGGCCTTATTCCATTTGGCGTCATGTGGTGTCATGTGTTTTTGCTTGGCGTCTAGTTTGCTCAGCTTGACATCAATTTCCTACTCAACTCATTCTCTACAACACCTCCTGCCCCAACTTCCAGATGCCCTGGCATGACATGCTTCCCCTTTTAAATCTGTACGGTGGGACCCACTCTATGCACAGCAACTAGTTACACTGCCTTCAGAAAGTATTCACACCCCTCGACTTTTGTTACATTTTGTTATGTTCCAACCTGAATTTAAAATGCACTGCATTTTAATTTTTTTTTGTCACCGATCCGCACAAATACCCCATAAGGCCAAAGTGGAAGCATGTTTTTCGAATTTTTCCTTTACATATTTATAGAAAATGAAAAGCTGAAATGTCTCATTTACATAAGTATTCAGTCCCCTGAGTCGGTGCTTTGTAGAAGCGTCTTTGGCAGCCATAACAGCTTCGAGTCTTCTTGGGTATGTCTGTATCAGCTATGCACATCTGGATTTGGAGATTTTTCTCCCATTCTTCCTTGCAGATTTGCTCAAGCCCTGTCAAGTTGGATGGGGAGCGTCGGTGAACAGCAATCTTCAAGTCATTCCACGGATTCTCAATGGGAGTCAAGTCGGGTCCACTCAAGGACTTTCACGCACTTGTTCTGAAGCCATTTCAGTGTTGCTTTTGCTGTATGCTTCAGGTCATTGTCCTATTGGAATATAAATCTTTGCCGCAGTCAAAGGTCTTTTGCACTCTGAAGCAGGTTCTCAAGGATTTTCCTGTATTTGGCTTCAGTCATTGTTCCCTCTTTCCTTGCGTGTCTCTCACTCCCTGTCACTGAGAAGCATCCCCATAACATGATGCTGCCACCACCATGCTTCATGGTAGGGATGGTGTTCGATGGGTGATGATCTGTGCTCAGTTTCTGCCGGATGTAGCGCTTTACATTCAAGCCAGAGTTCAATTTTCATCTCATTAGACCACAGAATCTTTTGCCTCGTGCTCTGTCTTTCATGTGCCTTTTTCCAAGCTCCAGGCATGCTGTCATGTGTCTTTTTCTCAGGAGTGGCTTCCGTCTGGCCACGCTCCTATGAAGCCATGATTTGTGAAGTGCTGCAGAGATTGTTGTCCTTTTAACAGGTTCTCGCATCTCAGCTGAGGAACTCTGTAGTTCTGTCAGAGTGGTCATTGGGTTCTTGGACACCTCACTGTTTCTTTACAAATCACGTCCAATCAATTGAATTGGCCACAAGTGGACTCCATTTACGTTGCAGTGACATCTCAAGGATGATCAAAGGAAATTGGATGCACCTGAACTCAAGTTGGAGTGTCATCATAAAGGGGTTTAATACTTATTGACACAGGACATTTCAGATTTTAATTTTTTTATCAGTATGTAAAAATGTCTAAAAACAAGTTTTCACTTTGTCATTATGAGATATTTTGTGTGGATTGGTGACAAAAACAAGACGCGAATACTTCGATATCGCGCGGCTGGGGCCAGTAAAAGTCTAGGTTAAGAATGATGAAACAATTTTGCAGTCATCAAATTTAAATGTAGACACGGTGAATTAGCATGCATGATGGGAAGAGTTGTGACGTTGGACAAATTTCTATTTATAGCCCTCAGATCAAAGGGACGTATGCGGCCATAAGTGTGACAGAAGACACAGGACAGAATAGCCAATTATATAACAGCGCGATGTCGCCGCGCTGTAAAAAAATTCTCGGTTTAATTCATGTTAAATTCAGGCTGTCACACAATAATATGTGACAAACATCAAGGGGTGTGAATACTTCCTGAAGGCACTGTGCATGGGCTCGGCACTAGGGTGGGCTCGAGCAGCTCAGTAGTGAAAGAGAGTCGGATAGAGTGAGGGATGTTTATAATCGTAAAAGACAAGGGGGAGGTGGGAAGACACAAGCTTGTGGGATTTTCCCTGTCTGCGTTTACTGCATTGTGCATTTCAAAAAAAAAAATACCATCATGATCTTGAAAAGGATATTTCTTTGGACTTGACAGCATTGGATAATAAAAAGGGCATATTTCCCTGCTTTCTCAATTAGTATGTCTATCCTAATGTCAAGTAAAGGAGAAAGGTGTGCAATAGTTGCATGCTCCACTTGTTTAAATAAACATACATAAATATTTTTTGAACATTATTACAAATATAATCGATTAATCCAAATTTTAAAAGACTGCATTTCATAAGTCTCAAAAATATCTAACTGTGCAAAATTTGTTGACATCATCTTATCGTAGATGTTTTTCTGCTTCAACAAGGAGAATTGAACGAATGAGAATTTTCCACCTTTCAGCTACTTAGGTCTTTGAATAAACAACTTCTGTTTGTAAATCCTTCTCATGTCTGACCTGAGTGTGTCTCACTGGAATAGAGTTGAACTCATTTTAAATACATGGCAGAACCCCGTTTTTGCCTTATGAGCCATTCCTTTGTGTTATAGCATATATGGGTCATTGTTGGACCAAGTACCCACTGGGCTCTGCCAGAGGATCGACAAACAGTTTTGTACTAGGTCGAATTTGAAAATGTGGGTGCAAACAGTCACATGACCAAAACTTAAAATTTAAACCCAACCAATGGTTATGGTTACGTTGGCAGCTTTTCCCACCAAGAATGACAGACCAAGACAGCAACTCCACACGCGAACTCGAAGCAATTTATTAATTAAAACATTAGTGGCACTTTATACAGTACATCCAACACACGTTTCAATGATTTACTATAACATACAGGAAGAACAAAAGCGCCAAAAAAACACTTAGCACGTGATCACATACAACACACACTTGTACAAAACCCTGCCCCCTCACTTATGACCACATACCCACACAACTCAGGGTTTTAGTGGGAACTAGTTGGTCCCTTGGCCCAAATTTTTATCGGTCTTCACGGCCTAGTAGCATACCCGCCTGCTGTACTGCTTGAACGTTAGTTTGTCTTTCACCAAGCCCAGATGTGCTTGGTCCAGGACGAGGATTATACGTTCGTTGTTATTATTATTATTATTATTATTATTATTATTATTATTATTATTTGTATTCATTAATATATGCTTCGTTACAATGTTATCATCATTTTTGTTTATTTTGTAAGTGGAATGCCATGCCTTGGTAGAAAGGACGTATTAAGCTGCTCTATATATCTTAACATGTCGTGCGTTTTTATAACATGGGAATCCTTCCAGATTCTTTGTAGTTAATTAGCCTCATCTACTCAAGGAGGTCATGACGATCAATTTGGTGAATGGCATTCCACATGAGAAAGCTCCAGGAGAACTCCACCAAAAACATCACACACACACACACACACACACACACACACACACACACACACACACACACACACACACACACACACACACACACACACACACACACACACACACACACACACACACACACACACACACACGCATACACACACTTCGTCCATTTATAGTAGATTGCAAGGTGAAAGTAAAAATGCAGGAAAGTATCGGGGAATAAAGGAACAGAGAGAGAGAGAGGCAGAGATGTAGAGACGTGTCATGCTTGCACTCATTGGCATCTGTGTACTGCTGAAGCTGTCCGGCACACATTTTTGTGGAGTCCATTGAAGTGCACCCAGCCGCTCAAAGCTCCTAGTCCAGGTATTCAGGGGTAGAAGTTGCTGAGGCACTGCTCACAAACACCCCAGACCTTCTCCAAATCGAGGCATTCATTTATAAGGGGAACTCAGGCTAGGGCTCGGCTGACAGGATAGCCTTGAGGTATACACACTCGCCTCAACTTTCTTGCCTGCGTTGCAATCTCGGCCAAGCTGTAAGATGTCATCTTCGTTTGTCACATGCAGGACAAAGCATCAACGTGTGTGCCAGCCATCCCTCAGGTAGACATTACAACTGGGTGTCTCATCTGCTGACATTAGTTGTTGGACAGTAAAAATCCCCCAGTGTCGTTTGTGAAGAGAAAGCAAGCTATTGCCGACACCCTGGACAAATTCCAAATTACTGCTCTAACCTCCAGGGGGCATTGAATCGGCGACGCACACATGCCCATGCTACCTGCAGCAATGTGTTTTATATTGTTGCGGTCTTCGCGCCCGCCGGCGTGCGACGGCCACGTAACTCGAATCGCGGCACGTCGCCCACCGGACGGACAATCCAGTCGTGACCCTCTCGGACTAACGCCGGGAACCAGTCACGGGTGGACCTTTCGGTCTCACCGCGATCGAGCCAATCAGCCCCCGCGTGGGATAGGGTTGCTCGCCAAATTCGAACTACCTAAGTACCCACGCGGAGGGTAGACCGGGCGATCGCACCTCGCCGCAGGTCGACTTCGGACACGGGCCACTTAAGCGACCCGTTCCGTACTATCAGAATAACCGAGCGGTGTTATCGTCGACCTCGACGGTTCGATTAATTATCGGGCGTACTCAGCCCACTACCAACCCTTTACGTGAAGCAAGATGGGGATTCAATGGGGGAAAAGACGAAGCGAAGCGGGAGACAGTTCAACAATAAAGCACATTTATTCGCGACGAACGGAAAGCACACAAATACAATTCCACCAAATGCACACAAAAAAGAAAACACAATTCCATTTACACAAAAAGCAAACATAAAAGTGAAAACACAGTGCAGAGCTAATTCCGACTACCGAGCACACGGCAACACTTATACAATTCTACTTCACAGACGGCGCCGACAACACATACCCAAAACCAAGGAAAAGAAATACCCTCAAGAATGAGGCAGGCCTGAGGCCGAGACCGGGTCGCGCCTACCCGTCTGGTGATGAGACGCGGAGCGGCGATGGCCCCGCAACCCGCGGGCCTCGTGGACGGTGTCTCGTAGGGGGTGGGAACGGGGCCCCCTTGGTCGCACTATCTCAGCGCGGGGGGAAACAGGAGGGGGTTGCTGATGCTTGGGGTATAGAGGATCTTTATTATCCCTGGTGTGCGTCTCCACCTCGGCCAGGTCGCGCTGCCGGCCTTCCTCGGGCGTGCAGCTCCTGGCACCGACGCGAGCACCCCCTCGTCTGACTCTCTTCAGCTTCTCCAGCCACTGCAGGCTTCGGGCTCCAGACTTCCACACTCGTCCCCTCCGTTCCGACTCCTTCTCGTTCTCGTTCTCGTTTTTGGTCTCGTTCTCCTTTTCCTGACTGACGAACACCGTCCTTTTATCCCCCCGTAACTTCGCCTTTCACCCCCTCCCTTTGACCTTTCACCTCGCTCCCCATTGGCCCGAGAAAAAGTGGGCGTGAAGGCTTTTTGATCCACAAATTTGCATATATCGATCGCCCTGGGGGCGGGGCCAATTCGCCCCTCGCTCACCGATTGGACGGCAAAAGTGGGCGTGTGTCGTTTTTGATCCGTTTTTGAAGCACAAAATCCGTGATTTTGTACACGCTGTTCGACGCGCGCTCTGCACGAATCCAACACCGGTACCCACAGCGGGGCAAGAACGGTGGCGATGCTACGGTTGCGAGGTGTGACGTGAAGGTCGTTGCGGTTGTGGTGAAGCGGTGGTTGTGGTCGGTGGTTGATGTTGTGGTTGTGATCATGGCGGTTGGTCCAAAATAAAGATAGTAAAAGAAAAACGGCTATCCTGAAGAGTCGCAGCACGCATAAATGACATGTATTCCCACTAGACAACGGGTTTGGACCTAACTACACATGTACTTACCGAGATACCTCACCTAAGGGACCTGAATGGTGGTTTGCGAATTTGGTAACCACAACACTACCCCCTTCCCTTTTTACAGACTCGTCCCGAGTCGTCAAATTTTCGTGTGCCATCATGTGTAGTTTTCCCCTAGTACATTTTACCTACGGATCCCTGAGTGCGACATTCATGGTATTCGTGTCCCCAAAATAAATAACCTAAGGGCTGCGTAACTATCTAAACAAACTCACTCACACGGACGACTTAAATAAAATTGCCGGCGCTAAGACAAACATGCCGGGGGCGCACTCATATGTACAGTACATCTTAACCTTAACTTACAAATTTTACACTAAACCATGGCCCAGGATCATTGAACTCTGCAAAAGAAAGCAGTTAGCAGGGAGCCAGGCTGCCCGCATGCAGTCTCTGGCTCAAAACAATGCAGGTGACAGGGAACGTGGCTGGCTGCTCACACGCAGTCCAAGGCCTTCCCTTTTGAACTGAACGCAGTGAACCACAACGGTGCATGGGCTGCACAACGCAGTCTCCGTGCCAGCTCAAGTGGCACACGCAATGAACACAACGAATGGATGCATGAACGGTTTGAACTGAATGCAGTGAACCACAACGGTGCATGGGCTGCACAACGCAGTCTCCGTGCCAGCTCGAGTGGCACACGCAATGAGCACAACGAATGGATGCATGGACACAAACACGGTGCACGGGCTGCCACTGCAGGCCCGTGTTGTAGCTGCCAACAGGGCAGTTCTTGCAGCTTGCAAACTGTTGCCTTGATCCTGGCGCACATGGAAATGAACAGGGGGGGCAAAGCAAAAATTGAAAGGGGCTGGTGAACGTGGGCAGTGGGCATGGCATGGCAAAGGTGGCAGGCAAACACAGCCCGCAGAAGAAGGCCGCTGCAGGCAAACACAGCCGGCAGATGAACTGGCCGGCACAGGCCTTGAAGAAAAACAGCCAGCAGATGAACTGGCCAGCTTTTGCCGTCAGTGGAAGTTGGTGGAGGGAGTGCGGTGGTGCTGGCCACTTGGAAGGCGGGCTCGGACCTACCGACCTGTCTCCCTCCCAACCTATCGCCTTTGCCTGTCACTGTACATACCCACTCCCTTAATTTGTCAAACGCCAATTTAGCCCCAACTTATTTTTTTGTTGTTTTTATTTTTACTTCCCCTCTATAAATCGTCCCCTAACCCCCTTTATCGTCTTTGTTCGGCTAACCTATCCTGTCACCTAGCCTACTCCCAACCCCTACGTTCCCCTCCCGGAGGGGAATAAGGGAGAGCTAACGTCCTGTGTCGAGGCCCAACGAAGCCTCAGAATGGCCTCCCCAGAGTTCGGCGATCTATAACCCAAGTGGGTCCAGCGGCCCACAACGACAGCGAGGGGATGGATGGTGCGGAGGGGTACATCTCCTAATCTACCCTAACGATTTAACTGTTAAACTACCCCGGGGCTTCAACAAGCGCCTCTCGCTTAAACTATTGGTTCTAACAACCCAGATTCCCGTCGCCTGTGTTGGTGTCCTCACAATTTCGGGCCTCGCCCCCCAATTTTCTCTCCGTGCCCTCACACGGTCTCCTGGCTGGGACACGTGGCTCCCTTTGGCAGGCACGACCCTCTGCCGAATCTCCCGCTATGGCACCCCCGGGCACTACACTGCCTCCGAGCCTACCAGCTCCCTAACACCGGGGAGTGCCCCCCCATGGCACCTCTCCTGAAACGCACACGTGGCAGGCCGGCCTCCCGGGCCCCTTTCCGAGGGTCACCCGTGCCCACTGCACTGCCCACGCGGCTAATGGCGCCCCGGGCCCCCGCACCAAGCAGGCGCACCCGTGCCCACTACTCTATCCCGGCCCCCCATGGGCCCTTGGCCTACCGCGGCCGACTAGCCTGGTGCCCGGGGTACCCACTCAGCGATACTCACCTTTCGCAGCCACGCTCCCAAGCCCGTCAACAGGGCTCCTGCACCCCTCCAAATGGGTCTCGAGCCTACTTTCCCACCAACAACAAAACGACCTCCATTTTTCAATTTGACTAACCCAGCTAACTCACTCTACACTGACCCCGGGGTCCCTTGGGCGGGAGTCACTCCTCCCCCCAATCACTCATCGCACCATGCATTCCCCATTCGCTCCATTCACACAGACCCGCTGGCCTCACTCACTCAACATGTACACGTACTCGCCTCACAACTCTTCAACACACTCACCGCTGAACTCTGCCATCCTTCTAACTACCTCCCCTAACTAACTCGTGCTCCCACGTCGTCCCTTAAACTAGTAGCACGTTCCTTTTAACACTACGTAGCTAAGCTACGTCCCCTCTACACATCCAAAGTCTGTCTCTGTTCTCGAATGTCCCAAAAATTATTTGCCCAACCTAAATCTCGCTACAATCCCTCTACCTAGTCCATTCCACGGACTCCATGAGGACTCACCCCTGCCCCATGAAGTCGGTCTAGCTAAGCTAACCCTTCCCCCTAACTAGTTTTCCATCCTGTGCCCAGGTCAAGGAGGTCTTCCACCCCTTGCCCAGGAATCCTGTGTACCCGAAAGTGAGGCTTGTTCCTTTTTTTTTTTTTCATGCCCAGCACCTGCGCGGCAACTCAGAGCTCGCGCACTTTGCACCTGCCCGTGACGTCATGCAGCTGCACGTGTTCCTCGTCCCTCCTTGGACGGGACCATCCGGCAGAGATACCCCTCCTGCCGGATTCCAACCCCACGTGCAGCCATGACGTCACCGTGCGCATAAAAAAAAACACAAGCCACACGTCTCGAGGGGTTCCCCACGCGAACACATGTGCTTTGCCCGTTGGAGCTTAACACGCACGATCGCGTGGAGAACCCGTCCGGTCCAAATCCATTTACCTGCCTAACTTTGTCCGTCCGCGGGATCGGCAAATCCACCGCGTGCGTTTCCGGACCGGGACTTCACTCTCGCAAGCGAGCACGTGGCGGTCTCGTGCGTTGCACAGCACGAACCGCGTGCTCACTGCTGGGTGAACCCGGCACGGTCCTCGAAACAACTACAGCCGCTACCCGGCTTTCTCTCCTCTGTCGCCGTCTCCGTCTCCATTCGACCCACGCACACCTGCGTGTTACGACGCACACAGTCCATTCCATCACATTCACACCGGGAGATGCGGCTGCGTGCTCCCGCATGCCAACCGACATCTCCCTCACATACCGCTCTCTCACACACACGGTCTCCCTTGCACACAGCGACCTTGCACACGGCCGTTCACTCACGCGTGCGGGGGCACTCACCCGCGGTGCCTCACTCGCACACGCGGGGGCACTCACCCGCGGTACCTCACTCATACACACGGCGACACTCACACACGCGGTCTCTTCCACACACGGTGCCTCACCCACACACGCGGGGGAACTAACCCGCGGTTCCTCACTCACACTCCGTGCCTCATCCACACACGGCGTGCTGGGAAGCACGTACTCCGGCACCATCGCCACCACACCACTCACACACGGGGTCGCTTCCACACACGGGGACGCACTCACGCCTTGCACCACACACACAGGGACAACCACACTGGGGATTCGAGTCCCCACAAGGGTCTCCGGGGCCTCTATACCCCCCCAAGCTCTCCGTGCACCCGTCCACAGCACTCGTCCCCTCAACCTCGCAAAGCACGACCGAACTCACCTGGTCGTGACTCGCCTCAAGGGGGCATACTCCCTCCCCTCGTTCCTGGAGGAGGCCATCCAGCTGCTCGCACTGGGTCCCTGCACGGTCCGCGAGCTCACCCCCATTGTCCTCCACTACCTCCGTGTGTGTGTGTGCGTCACTTACCCCGTCTTCATCGTGTTGTCTCTCCCCTTTTTTTTCTGTCTCCCGTGTCTCTATACATTTATAAATTTCTGTTGTCCCCTCCTGTCTATTAGTCTCCGCTTCTTTCTGGCGTCTTTCCCTTATCTTTAAGTAGGTCAACCTTGCTTTCTCTTTAAGTCGCTCCCGTCCTTCCCTGTTTTTCACTCCTTGCTCTTTCACGATCTCCGCGTACCTCATCCTTGCTTTCCGTATTAATTGTTCTTTTCTCTCCCTCGCAATTACTTTCACCTCGTCTCTTGTCTCCCGAATTACTTTTTCCTTACCCGCCTCCACCGCGGGCCTGTCAGCCGTTGCACCCCCTTCCAGCTCGTTTGTTCCGACACGTGGAGTCGCCATTTTAAGTTCCCTGCTCACGGCCTTCATGCCCGCCTGCAGGCATCGGCCCATGTTCTGCGTCTCACCCCGTAGCTTTCTCGTTTCTTCCTTCATGTTTGTTTCCATTTTAGTTTTCATGCGTTTTATTTCGTTTGTGAATGTATCCATCTTTTCGTTTATTTGTTTGTTCATGTCTTTCATTTCGTTTTTTATTTCATTTGTCATTGTCGCATTCATTTGTGCCAGCATGGTGAATAGCTGGGCCATGTCGGATGCACTCAAGTGAGCCGTTTCGGCAGGGGTTGGGGAAGGGTCTTGGTGGAGAGGGGGGGAGGTGTCATACACCGCGGCCGCTGCCGCACCCACCTCGGGCCCTGGGTTCAGTTGGGCGAGTCCGTGTTCCTGCACAATCAACATTTCCTGCTCGGGGATTCCATCCTGGGCCATGGACTCTACATTATTACACATATACATTTCCTAATACCCCGGCTCCCGCTCGCCTTGAGACGCCATCTTGCTTCTCGTGAAGGGTTAATTTGCTCGCTCGTAATTTGGAGGGAATCGGGGGTCGCTTCTCTCACCCCTGGACCGATTCCCGTGAATTTCGCTGGAGACAGGAGAGCCTGTTGTCCCGCTCTCCAATACCAGTGCCGCGAGGAGGGCGATGAATTTGTATCGCACGACCTGACACCAGTGTTGCGGTCTTCGCGCCCGCCGGCGTGCGACGGCCACGTAACTCGAATCGCGGCACGTCGCCCACCGGACGGACAATCCAGTCGTGACCCTCTCGGACTAACGCCGGGAACCAGTCACGGGTGGACCTTTCGGTCTCACCGCGATCGAGCCAATCAGCCCCGACGTGAGATAGGGTTGCTCGCCAATTTCTAATTACCTAAGTACGCACGCGGAGGGTAGACCGGGCGATCGCACCTCGCCGCAGGTCGACTTCGGACACGGGCCCATAGCGACCCGTTCCGTACTATCAGAATAACCGAGCGGTGTTATCGTCGACCTCGACGATTCGATTAATTATCGGGCGTACTCAGCCCACTACCAACCCTTTAGGTGACGCAAGATGGGGATTCAATGGGGGAAAAAGGTGAAGCGAAGCGGGAGACAGTTCAACAATAAAGCACATTTATTCACGACGAACGGAAAGCACACAAATACAATTCCACCAAATGCACACAAAAAAGAAAACACAATTCCATTTACACAAAAAGCAAACATAAAAGTGAAAACACAGTGCAGAGCTAATTCCGACTACCGAGCACACGGCAACACTTATACAATTCTACTTCACAGACGGCGCCGACAACACATACCCAAAACCAAGGAAAAGAAATACCCTCAAGAATGAGGCAGGCCTGAGGCCGAGACCGGGTCGCGCCTACCCGTCTGGTGATGAGACGCGGAGCGGCGATGGCCCCGCAACCCGCGGGCCTCGTGGACGGTGTCTCGTAGGGGGTGGGAACGGGGCCCCCTTGGTCGCACTATCTCAGCGCGGGGGGGAAACAGGAGGGGGTTGCTGATGCTTGGGGTATAGAGGATCTTTATTATCCCTGGTGTGCGTCTCCACCTCGGCCAGGTCGCGCTGCCGGCCTTCCTCGGGCGTGCAGCTCCTGGCACCGACGCGAGCACCCCCTCGTCTGACTCTCTTCAGCTTCTCCAGCCACTGCAGGCTTCGGGCTCCAGACTTCCACACTCGTCCCCTCCGTTCCGACTCCTTCTCGTTCTCGTTCTCGTTTTTGGTCTCGTTCTCCTTTTCCTGACTGACGAACACCGTCCTTTTATCCCCCCGTAACTTCGCCTTTCACCCCCTCCCTTTGACCTTTCACCTCGCTCCCCATTGGCCCGAGAAAAAGTGGGCGTGAAGGCTTTTTGATCCACAAATTTGCATATATCGATCGCCCTGGGGGCGGGGCCAATTCGCCCCTCGCTCACCGATTGGACGGCAAAAAGTGGGCGTGTGTCGTTTTTGATCCGTTTTTGAAGCACAAAATCCGTGATTTTGTACACGCTGTTCGACGCGCGCTCTGCACGAATCCAACACCGGTACCCACAGCGGGGCAAGAACGGTGGCGATGCTACGGTTGCGAGGTGTGACGTGAAGGTCGTTGCGGTTGTGGTGAAGCGGTGGTTGTGGTCGGTGGTTGATGTTGTGGTTGTGATCATGGCGGTTGGTCCAAAATAAAGATAGTAAAAGAAAAACGGCTATCCTGAAGAGTCGCAGCACGCATAAATGACATGTATTCCCACTAGACAACGGGTTTGGACCTAACTACACATGTACTTACCGAGATACCTCACCTAAGGGACCTGAATGGTGGTTTGCGAATTTGGTAACCACAACAATATATATGCAAGAAGAAGAATAAACAAACTGAGGCTCAGGTGAGGAGAAACTGAGGCACAGCCCTCTGGCACCCTGCCTTTTAAAGATTTGGGCTTGTTGTGGCTCACCCACCCTGGTCGTCCTTCCGTGGTTTGTAGCACTACGCATCCTCTTCGGTGGTGAGTTGGTCCCTAGGGTGAACAGCAGAGAATGATTGCAAAGCGATCGTAATAATAGGGGAAGTGGGAAAAAGTTAGATCCCGATCTGTGGATACGTGGTCGCTCAGTCAGTCCCATTAAATGTCATCCACGTGTGCTCATACACCAGCTACACAGATGTGACATTATGTACAACAGAAGGGTCCTTCTCATGTGCACTTCGATATACAGGAAGATGAATTTCGTGTTTTTACTTGATCGATGAACAGGAAGCAAACATAATAAATATATGTGGAAAAATTGCAGACCCAGGTCAGGAATTGAACTCAGGTCTTCTGGAAAACTGTACCAGTGCTCTGCTATCTGGGTGACCCACTGGCTGAGCATTGCCATTCCTCCACATATAGAAATGCCACTCTCTTTCCCCCGCTGCTTCCGGGGCACTCACTGCCGACCTTAGGAGCAGGGAGGGCCTGTCCACGAGAGGGTCTTACCCCTCCCCCCCCCATGGGGTGACAATTCCATGTCCACTCTTAATTACCACAGGAGGTGTACTAATGCAATTATCAATGAACAGGAAACAAACATTATGAATATATGTGGAAAAATTATGGGCTCAGACCAGGAATCGAACTCAGGTCCTCTGAAAAACCGTACCAGTGTTCTGCCATCTGAATTATATGGGCAACCCATTGACTGAGCAACACAATTCCTCCGCATACAGAAATGCCACTCTCCTTCCCAAGAAATGCCCTCGCTGCTCCGATGGTTGGCAGTGAGTGCCCCAGAAGCAGTGGGGGAAAGAGAGTGGCATTTCTATATGGAAGAATTATGTGCTCAGCCAACAGGTTGCCCAGATAGCGCAGATAGCGCAGATAGCTCAGATGGCAGAGCACTGGTACAGTTTTCCAGAGGACCTGAGTTCAATTCCTGGCCTGGGCCTGTAATTTTTCCACATATATTTATAAAATTAGTTGTAGTCATACACCAGTAGATTCACAGTCATGATGCTTTCTTCCCCTTTGCATTGCGTGCTCCACATTCTCAGGCTGTCACTGCCCTGACTTTTGATAATATTTGTGTTATCTTTAAAAGTGAACATTAATTTCATAATGTATATTCTTCATTGTTTTGCTGAAAAGCAAGAATGAACGAACAGCTGTTGTTTGTCTGAAGGTGCCAGTGGCTTGCAAGTCTTGTACTTGTGGAAATGTCTTCATCAGTCGCAAGCTGCTGGTCCAAACACAGGCCGAGAAGGTACCTTCAGTCACAGGTACTGTTTACCGTCACCTTGCGGCAAAAATGCAAACTGGATGGTGGTGGAGGGAAGGGATATTTATCATGTGTCTGTGATATGTTTGAAGCGTTTGTGTGTGTCTGTGTGTGTCTGTATTATCATAATATCAGAAAATCGAGTCGAATTATTTGATGCGACTTGGCAGCTTGTTTCAGCTTTTGCAAAGGATGAAACCATTTAATTTTGGTCTTTGTTCTATGTTGAATCATAGCACTTCTTTGGGTCTAGAAAGTAAGATAATATGAATGTGATCTGTTTATGTTAATTTTAATATTTAAATTTTTATTTTGTGTTTATTTTCATGTTATCCTGGTGATGGGAAGAGCAAAAGTTGGAAAAACATGTGATCGTTTCATAAGCTGATTGTAATTATTTTAACAGAAGTGAAGCCAGAGGGAAAGCGACGGAGAACAGAACGGGCAAGCCGAGATGGACCAGAAATCAGTGTGTTGAAAGCTGCAGAGAGTAGAAAGGCTGGATTGGCTCGGACATCCGGAGTGACCGAGGGCCCTTTGCATTCCGAATCAGCACGGCGAAGAAGAGGGCGACCCAAGGGTTCTCCAGGAAAGGGGCGGCTTGAGGAAAAAGGTGTGTGTCCTCTTTCTTTCTAACTAATCCTTGCATACACACACACCACCCTCAAGTAATCAAAATTATTGAGAAAGCAATGGAGTTTTGTCATACCACGTGATATTACAGCACTCGGAAGGCAAGATTGAAATACCATGGGTGAATATATGATGCAAGATCTTCCAGGGAGATAGTCTTTTGTCCCTCCTATTTTGCCTGGCCCTGGACCCATTGAGCAACCTCATCAATGAGTAAGGACATGGATACACCCTAACGTCCAACAGAAGGATGTCCAAAGAAACAGGAAAAGTGATACATCTGCTGTACATGGATGATTTAAAGCTGTTCACAAAAAAATTGGCAGAACAACTCAAATTAGTGAAACGGTACTCCGACAACATTCGACTGGAATTTCGCCGAGATAAGTGTGCCAAGTGTACATTCATACAAGGTAAACCAACAAAAATGGAAAACAGAAATCGACCTAAACACAACAATAAAGGAACGAGACAACAAAGCATCTTACAAACACCTCGGAGTCGAAGAGGGCCACCAAATATGTCTCAAACAAATGTGCAACACAATCACCAAAGAATACTTGCGTAGCGCGAGGCTGATCCTGAAAACATAACTCACCCAAATGAATAAAATCAAAGCTATAAACCAACGTGCAGTATTAGTATTCCAGTTCAGCTGTGGAATAATAAACTGGCCACAAGCAGAAATCAATAAGCTAGGTTATCAAACCAAGGAAATTTCTCACCATCCACAAAATGTTCTACAAAACGAATGCATTCAGAGAACATACCTGTTAGGATGAGAAGGAGGTAGCGGCATGGTGGAACTCATCCTAGTGCACAGGAACATACATACAAACACCGATGTTCATTTATCTAACATTTTTACCTTATTATGGTGGGGGAGAGCACAATGCAATTGGTAGGTCTGTTAAGTTGCCTACGGCATAAAGTCTTTCTCCTCATGATCATCTAAAATATCATTAAACTTTGTATAAAAGTGTTTTTCTTTTCATAATTGCATGTTTATTTATCATCTCCATTTCCCTGTCTCCTTCGAATGTTTGAAACAAATCGTTGCTCACAGCGGAGAGAGTTGAGAAAGACTATGACGTCTACGCCAATTTGTCAGAGGACAAGGCATTCGTGTTCGCTGTTGCTCTTGCGGAAATAAACCGGAAGATATTGAACCAGAGACTCCTACTTTGATCTCTACCCGGGTTAGCAGAGACCTTGGTATTGCTTGCCATTTGCACCATCATCACACTGGCAACTACCTGTGCTCCAAGCAGTTATACATCATGTTCCATCCAGCAAGGTGTCCTTTTGCACAATTACACCTTCAGGACTTTTAAAATTTTATTTACATATAAACAATACTTTGTGGTTTTGCTGATGGAATGTTGCAATGCTTGTGCAGGAATTGCCCATCCAAACAATGACAATATGCTGTGCTTGATCGAAACTCGAACAATAAATAAACAAATTATTATCTGGTTATGTTCATGACTCCTTGACGGGAGCAAATTTTTACCTCTATTTAATGTATTTTTGCCACAAGGCATCTACAGTGGCCTGTGAAAGTATTGACCCCCCCCCTACAAATAATGCCACATTTAGATGAATTATGAATTATGTGGAAACAATTTTTCCAAATGAACTTTTATATCTATAACTGTAGAGATCAAACTAAACACTGTTATAGTTGAAGGAGGTTACACATCAGGAATACCTGTAAAAACACATGTACAAATCAAAATTTACTGGTTGTAAAAGTATTCAGCCCCCAAGGTCAGTACTTGGTGGAAGAACGTTTTGCAGCAATGACTACTATGAGTCTTTGTAAGCAGATCTCTACCAGCCTTACACGGTGAGATGGTGAAATCTTTGTCCATTCTTTACGTGAAAATTGCTCTAGTTCTACCAAGTTTGATGGGGATCGTCGATGGACTGCAATGTTCAAGTCTCGCCATAAATGTTCAATTTGATTCAAGTCAGGACTTTGATTGGGCCACTCAAGAACATTTATTTTATTCTTATTCAGCCACTCCAGCGTGGCTTTAGCTTTGTGCTTCAGATCACTGTCCTGCTGAAATGTGAATCTCCTACCCAGTTTTTACGGATAATTCTGTTAATGTGCTGATTGGCGACTTCAACTGCCATAGTGTACTTTGGGGATACTCACAGACAAACGGTGACGGGGAATGATTCGAAAGTTGGTCAGATCCAAGACAGCTGTCTCTCGTCAATGATGCAAAGCTACCAAGTTCCTTCAACAGCAGTAGATGGAGACGTGGTTATAACCCGGACCTGGTGTTTGCTTCAAACCGCATTGTTAACAAATGCGAGAAAATTGTTCTGGCCCCAATCCCAAACTCCCTACATCGACTTATTGGAATTAAAGTCCATGCAGTGGTCACTCCTCGTGCAGTTCATTTCCACTGACGCTTCAACCTCATAAAGGCGAACTGGGAGAAATTTTCAGCAGACCTGGATGCCGCAACAAAAGACCTACCATCCTCCCCTGCTAATGACGATGTTTTTGTTGAGAAGATGAAAAGGTCCTCCAGGAACAATATCCCGAGAGGCTGCCGGACGAATTACATCCTGGGACTGTCAAGATGCTCAAGAACTCTCCAAGGACTACATCAACTGCTTCCATACTAATCCGTTTGGGGAATGATACCTTGGAATCTGGAGAGAGACTGATCAATGCCATATCAGAGAAGCGACGAAATAAGTGTCAAGAGCTGATTGAATGTACAAATATGACCCGTAGCAGCAGAAAGGTTTGGAAGACCATAAAGATGCTGAGAAACGACTTCACGAAAGCACAACCCCGGTATGAGATCACAGCAGACCAAGCCGTTCACCAGTTCCTCATGAACAGCTGAGAAAATCCAGGCCATTGCCCAAGTATAATTAAATTTCCAAGGTCTGCTAATGATGACCAGGAGAGCTTTAACTTCACCAGTCCTTTCACCACGAGTGAACTGCTACTTGGCATCAAAGTGATGATTCACAATAAAGCTGCCGGACAAGACGTCATCCTCTGTGAACAAGTCGAGCACTTAGGACCAATAGCTCTCCAGTGGTTACGAGACACGTTCAACAGCTGCTTGTCGACTATGAAGATCCCAAAATTGTGGAGACGAGCAAAAGTCGTGGGCATCCTGAAGCCCAGAAAAGATCCTGCCAACACCAAGAGCCACCGGCCCATCTTACTGCTTTGTCACACGTACAAATTATTTGAGAGACTCATTCTAAACCGCATGGCCTCCCTTGTGGATCAGCATCTCATCCCGGAGCAAGCAGGTTTTAGACCTGGAAAGTCCTGCACAAGCCAGCTCCTGAATCTCACCCAATTCATTGAGGATGGTGATGAGAAAGAGCTGATAACTGGTGTTGCCTTTGTTGACCTGACTGTGGCATAACGACACAGTCAATCATACGGTTCTCGTGCCTAAGTTATTCCAGATAACAAAAGATGCAAGACTGACAGATCTGATTCAACACATGCTGGCAAGTAGACGTTTCTTTGTGGACTTCATGAGTAACTGCCCCAGGCGAAAATAACATTCCTTTCTTGTAGTAATTCTCTGCAGACTATTGCAGTATATGAGAGTACACCTCATATATATATATATATATATATATATATATATATATATATATATATATATATATATATATATATATATATATATATATATATATATATATATATATATATATAGTTCTAATTGTAGCATTTTTGCTCCCCTACTATTTAATATCTACACAAATGATAAACCCATACACCCAACACTAGGAGTTTCCTGTATGCTGATCTCTGCATTACAACCCAGGATCAATCCTTTTGAGAAAGTAGAGCAGTTCCTCATTGATGCACTCGCTGGTTTAACCAACTATTACACCGTCCACCACTTGCAGGCTAATCCAGAGAAAATGCAAATCAGAATTGGTGCCTTTCATCTTAAGAAGAGGGATGCAAACCAAAAGCTGAATATCTGCTGGGATGGGAGAAGGCTGACTCACAACCCCAGGCCAATATACCTTGGAGTTACCCTGGAGCATACCTTCGGCTGCAAATATCATGTCCTTAAGACAAAGGCGAAGGTAGGAGCCAGAAACACCATCTTGAGGAAGTTGTCCAACTCTAAATGGGGAATAGACCCAGGAACCATTCAAGCACTCTACTTGCCTTGTGCTATTCGGCAGTAAAATATTCCTGTCCTGTTTGGGGCCGTTCCTCACATGTTAAGAAGATGGATCCAGTCCTCAACACAGCCTGCAGAGCTATTTCTGGTTACCTTAAACCAACGTGTGTGGATGACCTCTATTTGCTGTGCTTTTGCTCCACCCTCAATCGGAAGAGCAGTCTCTTCACAAATAGAAAGACTCCAGCAGGAACGTGACTCTCGCCACCCACTCTTTCAACACGAGCCAGTACCCAAGAGATTGAAATCCAGGAATAGTTTCCTTCATGCTGTTCAGTCCCTGGATGGTAGCCCCCAAAGCAGCAGGATAGACCCCTGGTCAACGCACCCTGCGATCAAGACCTCACAAGCTGTCACTTAACCCTGAGGCGGCCCTGCCAAAAGGAGCCAGGGAGACATGGCCAACCTGGCTGTGTCTCAACTGCCTCAGGAATGGAGTTGGACACTGCAGAGGCGGAGTGCAGAAGTGGCGATACAATCAAAATGGCCCTATCGATTGTGACTGGAGATGCTCCTCAAACAATGGAGCATCTCCTGAATTGCCCTCTCTTACCAGAGCCTTGTGGATCGAATGGTTTGAAGGCTCTCAACTCCTGTGTCAGAGCCTGTGTTTTGCAGTGGCTGGGAAAAGTGTAGCGACATGAAAGAAGATGCTTGCCTTGATGGTTGACAAGTGAGTTTCACCTTAAAACTCCTTAGATAAGTGAGGGAGATTAATTTTAAGTTAAATCACTGATTACATACAAGTGAAACCTATTACACTTACTTTTAACCTTTCAAACAAATAATTTACTCCTGAAGTGATTTCGTGTAAATTAGGCAAAGGGTTTGAATACTTATGCAACTGAGAATCATCTGATTTTCTCTGTTAACTTAACTTATTCACATTTTATCTGCATTTCTTAGCTTCATTACTTTGGAGTAGTTTGTGTAGACTCGACATATTAAGTTTGATTTGAAAGCATCATGAAATTAGCTCAAGTGGCATCAAAATGTGAAAACTTTGGAGGGGGGGGGGGTGAATACTTTTGCAGGCCACAGTATGATAGATAATACCTACAATGTAACACTTGAAAAATATTAAGGACAGAAGGCCATGGCAAGTCTTTTTAAAAATATAAAGATGATGATGATGCCTTAGAGTTTCAGTTAAGTTTGAGAGGGAATATTTTGATTGCATGATCCAAGAAGTTAACTTTTACATCTATCCTGCAATCAAGAAAGGGTTTTGTCACTCTACATCGTGTGATTTCTATTTATTTATTTCTTGATTACTCGTTATACATTAAATTGTTTGATCATTGATCTGATGTATGCATAAGGCTTTGGCATGAGTGTAGCAGAGGAGGAAAAAAAAATGAGTTCATGTCACATGTTTGGACATGAAAGGGAGGTAAATACCACAGGTGCCCACATTCAAGCCAAGATAAAGTTTTTGAAATGTACTGTACCACAATTGTGATTTTGATTGATAAGATACTTGAAAACATTTTATTGTCTATATAAAATCAATGCAGGTTTTTGTAAATGTGTATTGCATGAATGCTTCTGCACCTGACTTAACCTTGCTTTGTCATTCTGGTGTGGAACAGGTGCTAATTTTAATCTCTGAAATTGTGCCCGTCTTATTTGCTAAATGTTTATGATAAACATATTGTTCCCCAAACATTAAAGCAAATGAAGTTAAAGTTGGCTCCATTTTCATTCATTTTAAAAGTTCTTCGTAATGGCCTAGAAGCAGAATGCAAAAGATGCGCCAGATTGCTTACCAGCCGTGGCAGGAACCATGCAATGCTTTAACAGGCAGTATAGAATGGTTGGTCTATACACAGGCCAGTGTTGGCTTAGTGGACTTGGTATCCTAGGGTCCTGAGTTTAAATCCTGCTTGGCTGTTCAATCGATACCAGGTGGGGTTGACGCAGCCTGTCATCCATCTGAGGTTGGCAAAATGAGTACCAGCTTGCTGGCATGATTAAGCCATTTGAATATCCTGTGTTGGAGTGGTGACCTGTCCAGGATTGTGCCCAAAGCCCCAGGAGACTGCTTGGGCATCACTGATGCTCTGTACAGAGAATGGTCCATACACCTGGCAAGTTTCAATCAGATCGGACCGGTGGTCATCGGGAAACGGCGGTCGCAGACAGACACACACAAACACAGAGATTGCTGGAATTATAGATAGATATAGCTCATTCTAACCACTGACTCGCTGACTGATATTAAAGATCGGTACCTTCCGGGCAGCGTAGGAAGCTGTAATTTTGCGTTCTGATGGACATCGAAGCCAATACACCCAGAAAAAAAACACAAACGTCGAAAAACATCTGTAAAAGAAAATAAATAAATGAAAAAAAAAATGACAAATGCTGATGAGCGACCCAAGACAATGGGGAAGCACAGTAATTTTGAGTGCCGACGGACATCGAAGCTGATACACCAGGAAGAAATCATAGAACCATCGATAGCGTCAGAAAATGAAAATACAAATAAATGACAAAAACAAATACAGGTGAGCGAGCCGAGACAATGGGGAAGCATGGTTCGTTATTGCTTACAATGTGTAAGCATACCCCGCTAGTATTTTATATCCATATATTTAGTCCTCATATAATTGAACCATCTCACCACTGAAGTTTGTGTTTTTTTTACAGCATCCATAAGTAAAGGGGATTTAATTTGCCAAAGATACATTGGGTCCATGAACAAAGGAAAGGTATAGGCATATAGCAGATGAGGATTTTCTAAATGTGGTCCAGGATTGCTTTTTAAACCAGGTTGTAGATAAGCCAATGAGGGGGAGTGCAGTGTCAGACATTTTTTCAGTAATTATCCCAATATGGCAAAGTGAAGACAGGACAGCATTTCAGTGCACGTGACAAATAGCATCGAGTGTGCAAGTGTTCTGTTAAGAATTCATGTTCGGGATAGTGGAGTAACACTATTAGATTTTAAGGAAGGCAAGAATGAGGAGAGAGGTAGGTGCTCGACGTTGGGACAAACTAACAGTAGGACAATCGGCATCAGATAAATGGGAAACATTCAAGGGGCAAATGCACAATGTGCAGCGTAAGTACATTCTGGTGAGGTGTAACTCCAGAGGCAGAAAGAGAAAGTGTGGCTGAAGAGGGAGGGAAGGAGAGCTATTAAAGATAAGCAGAAGGTATACATATAACCGGTAGCCTGCAAAAGTATTCACCCCTACCAATAATGCCACATTTAGATGAATTACATAGAAACAATTTTTCCAAATGAACTTTTTTATTCATAACCGAGTCAGTCAGTGGTTAGAAAAGAGCTTTATATGTTTGATGTATATTCTGATCATGAATGTCACCAGAAGTCTGGCACAGCTTGATGGAACTGGATAGAAAGGATGCTTGCTTGCTTGCTTGATTCAGTCTCTGCCCATCTCAGTAGGATAGGGTGAAGCAAATTTTAAGAAAACACACATGTGCAGTCCAAGCTCTGCCACTCTCCTGAGCAAGATGCCATGGAGGATCACTCGATATTTTTAGTACTGGTAATAAAGATAGGTAACTTTATTGGCCGCGGGTCACATCCCCTTATATTGCCACATGTATGATGTATGTGGAAATGGCGACTCCCTCCTGCTATTGTCGCATCGGCCTGCAATTTCTGGGCGCACAGATTGTTCATATATTCTCATGAACCGAGTGATTGCATTTATGTCGATTCAGTATGTGGTTATTACATGTGTCATGATTGTGCTTATTACTTCTTTTTAATGAAATAATTATTAATTATCATTTCAATTAATTGAAGTTGAACTTTCTATATCCACTTTTGGGTGGATATACAGCTGGGTCATTCTAAAACAATGGGATTCTGGAATCGGAATCATATTAGTATCGGAGTCAACCGAGGCCAATTAAGAAAATATGAGAATTTTTTTTTGTATACATAGTCGAGGCCCATGAAAGAGCCAGTGTCAGCACACTGTACCAGGACACAAGAGGACAAAAGGAACAGGAGAGAGAGAGAGAGAGAGAAAACACTAGCGGGGAGTAATGGGCGGCAGGAGAGGACAGATGCAGTGGACAACATAGACACAGAAGGGAACTCCCAAGAAATGGTGAAAAGAAAGTGAAATGGCAGGCTAACTAAATAGTTATTTTGGTTCAACATTTACACAAGAACAGTCAGGAGAATTGCCAATAGCTGAGAGTATCTATCTAGCGTGTGAGGAAGGGCTTTTACAGGAGTTCCTGGTGGGAATGGAGGAAGTTGAAAAGCAGCTCAGAAAACCAAGGGATGATAAAGCTCCAGGGCAAGATAATATGCACTCGAGAGTATTGAGGGAGGTGGCTGAGCAGGTAAATGAGATGCGAACAGATAGTTTCAAGAGCTCACTTGCGTCAGGATAGGTACCGGAGGATTGGAGGGGAGCAAATGTAATACTATTATTTGAGAAAGGATCGAGAGTAGAATTGGGAAAGTATAGACCTGCTAGTTTGACTTCAGTTGTGGGGAAGATGTTGGAGACATTAATTAGGGACCAGATGAGGAACCAATTAAATATATACAAACTAATTAAAGGTAGTTAGCATGGGTTTTATAAAGGGATGCCTTGTTTAACAAATTTATTGGAGTTCTGTGAAGCAGTTTCTGGTTGGATGGATGAGGAAAGTGCAGTGGACATAGTATATCTAGAATTTCAGAAGGCATTTGATGAAGTACTACATAGGAAGTTGTTCGTGTGGGCTTGTGAAGTGGCTGGTAGAGTTGCTAACTGGATTAGTGATGGGAAGAAAAAAGTGGCAGTGAATGGGAATATGTCTGCTTGGAGAATCTAAGTAGTGGGGTACCTCGGAGTACTAGCGTAGATGCCCCCCACCCCCCGCCAACTAGCATCAATTCATCGTTAACATCAATGATTTGGACAATGGGGTGAATCGTCAGTTTTCCAAATTTGCAGATGATGCTAAGCCTGAAGGTAAGGTAAATAGTAGAGAACATGGTGATCAGAGTCAAAAAAGTTTAGATTCAAAAGTAATAAACAAGCCGGTAGGCGGACATGGGTAGTCGCCTTCCCAATATAACCTGACGCGATGGGCGTGTTCGATGGGGACTGACCTGAGGATTAAGCACAAGAAAATTCATGATTCTAGCTTCAAGGGTTAATGCTGCAGATTGTTTTTTTCGTTAAAATACCCCCACATTTAGAGGTTTTTCGGCCGTTGCTAGGCAACGGAGGGGTCCATAGCAACGGATCTTTCTCACACATACCATGAACATACCATACCAGTTTCATGTATATCTGACTCATAGTCTCTGAGATATAAGCCTGGTGTTGGCACAGTGGTTAGGGCAGCGGCTTGGGATCCAAAAGGTCCTGAGTTCAAGCCCCGTTGGGCCACTGAATTAATACACCAAGGGGTTGACTCAGCCTGTCATCCTTCCGAGGTCGGCGAAAATGAGTACCAGTATACTGGGCCGGTGTATACCCCGGTTAAAATAGGTGTACCATATCCCTGTGTCGTAAGAGGCGACCAGGGTTGCGTCAGGAAGGGCATCCGGCGTAAAACATGTGCCAAATCTCTATGCGGATCAGACGGATGATCCGCTGTGGCGACCCCTAACGGGAGCAGCCGAAAGAAGAAGAAGAAGAAGTCTCTGAGATATAACGAACTTCGTTTTTTTATTGTTTTCGACCAGGGTTCATTGAGTCTATCTTCTCCGACAGTTTTCATAGGATCCGGCTGGAAATTTTGACAATATGGCTGAATGTACTGCCGACAGTCGCTCGTGGCCCGATTTTTGATTTTCAAAAAAAATAAATTTTTCATGATTTTTCAAAAATTTCAAAGTCCCGTTGCTAGGCAACGGTGGTGTCCATAGCAACGGTTCTCATTTGCACACAACTAGGTCATGGTATGAACCAACCAACCAAGTTTCATTGAAATCGCCATTGTATTAACTGAAATCACCATTTTAAATACTGATAATAAGGGTAGAACAAATATCAATTTTTTTTTTCCCGACTAGATTGACGACCCAACAAACATATCGACGGAAAAACTGATAATAAGGGTCGAACAAATTAAAAAAAATAATTTAAAAAATAATTTCGACTGGATCGACTACCCAACAGACAGACAGACAGACAAACATATCGACGGAAAAACTGCTAATAAGGGTAGAACAAATTTCAAAAAAAATTAAAAATAATTTTTTTTTTCGACTGGATCGACTACCCAATAAACTATGTTTGAGGTTTTAACCTGTGATTATCTCCAAAATGTTTCTTTCAACTTATACATTGTAAGAATGAATGCACACAGGAGTGGCACACTCAATCCATATCATCCAGAGTCAGTGGCTTCATGGTTAGAGTGTCTGCTGTGAGTCCGGGAGGTCACCGGTTTGAACTCCGGCCCAATTGTACCAAATATTTTAAAAAGTGCTGTTTCCTTGCTTGACACACTGCATTTTAGAAAAGATCGAGCCTGGACAAACATCCATATGTTGGCAACCAAAGGTGCAGGCTTTGATGGGCCAAATGGCCTCCTACTGCATTGACAGTTTCTTGTAAGGGAACATACAGGGTGTCCCAAAAAAATACAACTTTTCATCTGCAAAGAGGATGGTCATAACATATATTTTAAAAAAATATATGGCTGGATAGAAAGCTGAAACGTTGAAGTTTATTGTACCAATGTCAAAATTGCCATCAAAATTTAAATTTTGGTATAGAATCGTCGTTTTCTTTTAGACCACATGTTCGACGTAGGCTCCACGTTGTCCGATCACTGCCTGCAAACGCGTTGTCATGTTCTCCATCACTTTGGGAAACGTTTCCTGAGGAATGTTCTGGATTTCTCGGTGGATGTTTTCCTTCAGCTGATCAAGAGTTTGAGGCCTAGGGTTTCCATAGATCCTGTCCTTGAGATACCCCCACAAGAAAAAGTCTGGAGGAGTAAGGTCAGGGGAATACGGTGGCCACTCAACGTCTTCGTAGAGGGAGATAAAGTGGCCCTCAAAATGTTGGTTGAGAAAACGCCTTGTTTGGAAAGGCATGAATGTCTTGGCGAAGGATCCTCTGAACGGTGCTCTTATGAGTGTTTGTTTTGGCAGAAAGTCGTCGAATCGATTTTTTTGGACTCTGAACGACCGCCTCTCACTATTTCCACATTTTCTTCACTACGACCTGTCCTTTTCTGACCACTGTGACCCTTGTGAAGGTCACAGATGGTTCCCACATTGTTAAACTTTGCGACGGTGCACTTTATTGTCCGAAAGTTTGGTACATGGCGCAAATTGATACCGAAATGTCTCGAGTAAAGACGTTGCACCTGTATGACACTTTTCGTCTGGTGCCAAAGTTCAACAATTTTCGTCCGTTGTTGTACGGTCAGTCTTGGCATTTTTCTGGCACTTGCTTGGTATCAAAATAAACTTCAGGGTCTCTGCAACAAGAAATGAAGCATTAGTGACAAAATTACTGCTTTTTTAGGATCAAACGAAGCATTTTTAAAGTTGTATATTTTTTGGGACACCCTATATATTATTCAAGCTGTATTGTACATTTAATTACACGAGTACACCCACACTCCCTACTGGAGTGACGGGATGGGTCATGTTATTATCCTCGTTGGGGTATAGAGATTACAGTCGATCTAGGCTCTGGTCCGTTCATCGTTATAGTCTGTGGTGAACACGGAAAGCATGGAATGCTTTAAGGATGTTGGGATTCCTCCAAATTTCTTTCAGTTTTGTGTTAAAAAGCAGTAGTGACTGTTTAAAAAGGTAATTATATACTATACCAGCGGGATGTGCTTCTACATTGTGTAAGCATACGAACCGTGTTTCCCCATTGTCTCGGGTTGCTCAGCTGCATTTGATTTTTCAATTACTTATTTTCATTGATTTATTTTCATTTATTTATATTTTCATTTACGGATGCTCTCCGAAGGTTCTGTGATTTTTTTTCCTGGTGCATCGGCTTCATTTTCCGTCGGGACACAAAATTACCGTGCTTCCCCATTGTCTTGGGTTACTCACCTGCATTTTTTTGTTTTCATTTTTTTTCTTCATTTATTTATATTTTCATTTAAATGCATGTTGTGCGACGATTCTGTGATTATTATTTTTTCTGGTGAATCGGCTTTAATGTCTATCGGCATGCAAAAGTTCAGCTTTCTACAGCCAGAAGGCACCTGTTGGGTCGCCGAAATAGGTGACCCTTATTGTCAGTAATTCTGTCTGTTTGTTTGTTTGTCATCAGCATAATTGGTTGTAAACGTTGGCGGATTTTGACCAAACTCGGGTGGTAGGTACATCTTATGACCTAGTGCTTTGGAAATTATTATGGTTGATAGGGACGCTTTGGTTCCCTAGCAACAACTGAAAAACCTTCAAAATCGGTACCGTTCACGCTAAATCAATTCCGAAAGCCATTATCGCACGTAGGGTTATGAAATTTGGCACGAATGATCTACAGGTGATGCTCTATCAAATATATTCCAGTTTTTGTGATATATGGAATACTTTACCCACAGCGCCCCCTACAATTAAGGTATGCACGAAAATTGGTGAAAACTGAAGGCCCCCTAGCGACCAGGTGAGTGCGTCGATACGAATGCAACTTTGCAGGTTCATGGTACTCCATGAGTACTACAACTTTGCCTCAGGACATATTGACCGATTTCGCTTAGGTCAGGGGTCAAAGGTCAATAAGTGCAAAAATCGTCAATATGCGAGAGCTGGAGGTGCCTTCCCGCCAAATGCTACTCCTCCTAGGGTTATGGTCGGATGGTCATGAAAATTCACACTAATCGTCTGGAATACATTATGCACAAACGATTGAGCCGGATTTTCGATTTAGATCTTTATTCACCCACAGCACCCCCTCAAACTTTGGGGATTTCCGATTTCAAACCGCATTTTCGGTACTTTTCATTCAAATGGATACCGAGTAGTTATCAGTAGATGGAACTGGATGAGATTTGATATGCATAATCTTAAGGTGATTCCCTATCCGCTTTATGACATCCGTTTTGCTCTCTATCTTATAGTTTCCATGCTCGGCGACCCACCGTCGCCTACCGGCTTGTCTTTAATATCAGTTAGTCATTGAGTGGTTAGATAGAGCTTTATATATTAGATGGGTTTGTGGTTTAAAATATTGTTTACTTCTGGTAGGCTTGCCCAATGAAACCACTACAATAAGCTCTTTCTACACATTAACATGGCTACAGCGCTTACTTCCACGAAGTAACGACAACCCAATGAGCTTACTTCCGATCATCAGCAAGGACATGGAATCCATCGTTGTAGTTGACATAAAATCATTCCTTTTCTCCAACAGCCTCATCTCAGATCATCAGTTCAGATTCAGACCAGGTCAATCTACCTTGGACATGCTGCTTGTACTTTCCCAACAATGAAGGCCCTCTATCAGACATGAGATCAGGGTTATCTCTTAAGACATATCTTGAGCTTTTGATCCAGTCTGGCATCCTGCCTTGCTCTCCAAACTGTCTGCCGATGGAAACGGAGGCCAACTCCACTCTTGGATTACTGACTTCCTCTACTCACGTAGACAACGTGTGGCTTTCAGCGGAACGCTTTCTTCTCCCCGGTCAAGGATGGAATACCACAAGGCAGTGTTCTGGGCCCCATATTATTCCTAATCTTCATCAATGATCTCCCCGACTCTGGAAAATTCTCCTCTTGATCCCTTTGCTGATGACTGCACTCTCTGCCGTGACATCTCTCATCCTTCTGACAGACAGGTAGCGGCCTCTTCCCGCTACTCCTCAGGACTTGACAAAATCACAAACTGGTCAAACACTTGGAACGTGTCTTTCAATCCTCAGAAATCCCTCACACTCGATCTCTCTCCAAAAGGGCTGTACTGTTAAATCCTCCCATCTATTTTCTCAACAACCCTTTCGAAGAGGTTCAGCAAAGAGGGCGAAGTCATTCACTCAAACTCTTGGGTCTCAATCTCAGCCACGATCTCTCGTGGACAAGCCGCATTTCAAATGTTGGCCTCAAAAGCCAGACGCCGACTGGGCATCCTCCATCCTACAAAGTCTTTCCTTGGTACACCGAAGCTCCTATCCACCTACAAGGCTTTCATCCACGGCTTGATGGAGTACTGCTCTCTCCTCTGGGCTGGCTCCCCTGCCTTACATCAAGCTCAGCTTGATGCCATGGAAACAAAGGCCTTCAATATCAATGGAATCACTCGTGATAAAGCTGAGTCCATGGGCCTATCACTTCGCCATCGCCAACAGGTCCATGATCTCCGTGTCTTCTTGCACCCTCTCCATGCTTTGTCCCCCCCAGGTATCTGCAAGACGGTGTGGTCCACCCGCAAACCCCTCATCGAGAAATTACCTCAAGTGAGAAACCGCTGCTCACCTCCATTCAATCATTCCTACTTTTTCCACCCCTGTGGAACCAACTTCCACATTCACTTCAATCTCGTCCTTCCCTCCAGGTGTCCAGGACGCCAGATGTCCCAAACCATCATCTTTTTCCACACCCATTGAAGCACCCACACAACCTCACAAGGTTTTACTGATGTATCCATATTGTCCCCCCTTTTGCGTTCTCCCTCACCTCCTCATCTTGACCTTCATCCCTTGTTTGTCCATCTCCATTTGCTGTCTCCCTCCGCCCTGCCGTTGATGATGTCGTGTTCTGATTTGTTCCGTCATCGTTCTTCCATGAGCCTTGACCGTGTAGAAAAAAAAAACAACAAAAAAAACAAGGTGACCAGGTCAAGCTGATTCGATTTTTTCTTTCAGCTCAAGATGCAGGTCCAACATGTCTTGGGGATGCCAAACCGACGCTGCTCAGCCTGTGCGACAACACCTGAGAAACCATTTTCTGTCGACACACAAGCAATCCACGTCCAACTCCAATACATCCAGGTCCCCATATTAAAAATCCTATATTTGATAGGGTTTTATTTGAGTTCTCTAAAGTGTGTGTGGCCGGTTAGCTCAGTTGGTTAGAGCGTGGTGCTAATAACGCCAAGGTCGCGGGTTCGATCCCCGTACGGGCCACTTCCTTTTTATTTATTTATTTTTAATAAATTTTAAATCCATCAATCACTTTGTATAAAATATTTCGTCATATATTCCTGAGGTGTGTTCCGTTACCTCCCAGCTTGCTGTCACGGAACACACCTGTGGTCACTGTGTTGATTTAAACTTTAAAAACCAACCTGTTCTTGTCATATAATTCGGGAAAAAAATACTTTCTCGAATTTCTGCCTCTAAAAAGGACGACGACCGGCTTAAGGAAACACAACGGAGGGCAAGCGGACTGTGTCGCAGGACTCCGTCTCGTGTCGTGTGTGAACGGGTGATGATGTCTGGGTGGGTGCAGCACGGGCAAGATGGGCCCAATGACCTCCTCCCCCATCCTGGGACGTGTTCCTTTCCCTAGACCTTGTGGAGCGCTCGCTAAGTGGCTTAAGTACTCCAACGGAACGGCTGGCTCGGCAAGCGATACCAAGCTTCATGGCAACGGAGCACTTTCCCTGGTGAGACTGTCACGTGACCGGATGTAGAAGTTTTTTTTTTAAAACAACACATCTTTGTTTCTTATCATTCGAAGTTATCAAACATCATTTTCACATTTGTCTTTGTAATTTGGAGTGAGGTTCAGAAAAAAACGATCCGATCCGATCCGATTCTTTAACTGTTTTACAGGATGACACGATAAAACACTTCCGGTTCGAGGGCGTTTTTAAATCGGCGCCATTTTTGTTTTTCCAGTTGTGTGTACTGTGTACATTATCCAGTACTGTATCCAGTTTTGGTGCGGCCGGTTCTACAAAGGTAAAAGAACGATTGCATCAGGTTCCAATTTTCGAGTCATTCGAGTTTATTCCCTCATTTTAAACTGTCGTTACGTTTTATTTTTCCTTTTTGAAGTGAAATTTAGCGTTTTTTTTGTCCTTTTTGCTCTTGCGCATAAGATCGAAGAGCTCGGTGTTGGAGGGTTAAAGTCATCGAAGTTTCGGTTGGGTAATTGTTTCGTGAGCAGCACAAGAAATACGACACATGTCGACATGCAAGGGGTAGCATCATTAGTGGGGGGGGTGTCGCCTGCGTCGCTGATGCAGTGCCCCTCTACGTTCGTGCCGGAATTTGTAATTTGTTCAGGGTGCCGGCGATAGCTCGCCGACTCATCGTGAGGGATACCGGGCGATCTTTAACATCCACCAACTAAATTCGGCAGACTCTCCCAATTTAACGTCGTTCCGAGGGACGACGCACTTTGATGAATCAACACCGGGATGACAGTTTATAGCTGGTGCGGGATTCGAACCCAGGCTAGACATCTTGGAGGGGAGTGTGCGGACCTTTGGGGTCTCGGCCAGTGGTCTCCAACCTTTTGTGTCCGTCCGTATTTTCGTTTACGCCCTAACTCAAGAAGCAAATTGTAGAATTTCATCAAACTTGGTAAAAAGGTAAAGACAGGGCAATTAAGTGATTAGATTTTGGACCAGATGTGATAAAGGTCAAGGGTCAAACTGAAATTTTACTGTTTACACCCTAACTCAAGGAATATTGGACAGAATTTCATCAAACTTGGTAAAAAGGTAAAGTAAGACAGGGAAATTATGTGATTAGATTGTGGGCCACATGTGATAAAGGTCAAGGGTCAAAGTCTGAAATTTTACTGTTTATGCCCGAACTCACAAGAAATATTGGACAGGATTTCATCAAACTTGGTAAAAAGGTAAAGTAAGGCAGGGCAATTATGTGATTACATTGTGGGCCAGATGTGATAAAGGTCAAACTCTGAAATTTTACTGTTTACACCCTAACTCAAGGAATATTGGACAGAATTTCATCAAACTTGGTAAAAAGGTAAAGTAAGGCAGGGAAATTATGTGATTACATTGTGGGCCAGATGTGATAAAGGTCAAACTCTGAAATTTTACTGTTTACGCCCAAACTCAAGGAATATTGGACAGAATTTCATCAAACTTGGGAAAAAGGTAAAGACAGGGCAATTAACTGATTAGATTTTGGGCCAGATGTGATAAAGGTCAAGGTCAAACTGAAATTTTACTGTTTACACCCTAACTCAAGGAATATTGGACAGAATTTCATCAAACTTGGGAAAAAGGTAAAGACAGGGCAATTAACTGATTAGATTTTGGGCCAGATGTGATAAAGGTCAAGGTCAAACTGAAATTTTACTGTTTACACCCTAACTCAAGGAATATTGGACAGAATTTCATCAAACTTGGGAAAAAGGTAAAGACAGGGCAATTAACTGATTAGATTTTGGGCCAGATGTGATAAAGGTCAAGGGTCAAAGTCTGAAATTTTACTGTTTATGCCCTCACTCACAAGAAATATTGGACAGGATTTCATCAAACTTGGTAAAAAGGTAAAGTAAGACAGGGCAATTAACTGATTAGATTTTGGGCCAGATGTGATAAAGGTCAAGGTCAAACTGAAATTTTGCTGTTTACACCCTAACTCAAGGAATATTGGACAGAATTTCATCAAACTTGGTAAAAAGGTAAAGTAAGGCAGGGCGATTATGTGATTACATTGTGGGCCAGATGTGATAAAGGTCAAACTCTGAAATTTTACTGTTTCTGCCCTAACTCAAGGAATATTGGACAGAATTTCATCAAACTTGGGAAAAAGGTAAAGACAGGGCAATTAACTGATTAGATTTTGGGCCAGATGTGATAAAGGTCAAGGTCAAACTGAAATTTTACTGTTTACACCCTAACTCAAGGAATATTGGACAGAATTTCATCAAACTTGGTAAAAAGGTAAAGTAAGACAGGGAAATTATGTGATTAGATTGTGGGCCACATGTGATAAAGGTCAAGGTCAAACTCTGAAATTTTACTGTTTACGCCCTAACTCAAGGAATATTGGACAGAATTTCATCAAACTTGGTAAAAAGGTAAAGTAAGGCAGGGCAATTATGTGATTACATTGTGGGCCACATGTGATAAAGGTCAAACTCTGAAATTTTACTGTTTACGCCCTAACTCAAGGAATATTGGACAGAATTTCATCAAACTTGGTAAAAAGGTAAAGTAAGGCAGGGCAATTATGTGATTAGATTGTGGGCCACATGTGATAAAGGTCAAACTCTGAAATTTTACTGTTTACGCCCTAACTCGAGGAATATTGGACAGAATTTCATCAAACTTGGGAAAAAGGTAAAGTAAGGCAGGGCAATTATGTGATTACATTGTGGGCCAGATGTGATAAAGGTCAAACTCTGAAATTTTACTGTTTACGCCCAAACTCAAGGAATATTGGACAGAATTTCATCAAACTTGGGAAAAAGGTAAAGACAGGGCAATTAACTGATTAGATTTTGGGCCAGATGTGATAAAGGTCAAGGTCAAACTGAAATTTTACTGTTTACACCCTAACTCAAGGAATATTGGACAGAATTTCATCAAACTTGGTAAAAGGGTAAAGTAAGACAGGGAAATTATGTGATTAGATTGTGGGCCACATGTGATAAAGGTCAAGGGTCAAAGTCTGAAATTTTACTGTTTATGCCCTCACTCACAAGAAATATTGGACAGGATTTCATCAAACTTGGTAAAAAGGTAAAGTAAGACAGGGCAATTAACTGATTAGATTTTGGGCCAGATGTGATAAAGGTCAAGGTCAAACTCTGAAATTTTACTGTTTACGCCCTAACTCAAGGAATATTGGACAGAATTTCATCAAACTTGGTAAAAAGGTAAAGTAAGACAGGGCAATTATGTGATTAGATTGTGGGCCACATGTGATAAAGGTCAAACTCTGAAATTTTACTGTTTACGCCCTAACTCAAGGAATATTGGACAGAATTTCATCAAACTTGGTAAAAAGGTAAAGTAAGGCAGGGAAATTATGTGATTAGATTGTGGGCCACATGTGATAAAGGTCAAACTCTGAAATTTTACTGTTTACGCCCTAACTCAAGGAATATTGGACAGAATTTCATCAAACTTGGGAAAAAGGTAAAGTAAGACAGGGCAATTATGTGATTAGATTGTGGGCCACATGTGATAAAGGTCAAACTCTGAAATTTTACTGTTTACGCCCTAACTCAAGGAATATTGGACAGAATTTCATCAAACTTGGTAAAAAGGTAAAGTAAGGCAGGGCAATTATGTGATTAGATTTTGGGCCAGATGTGATAAAGGTCAAGCTCTGAAATTTTACTGTTTACGCCCTAACTCGAGAAATATTGGACAGGATTTCATCAAACTTAGTACAAAGGTAAAGTTAGACAGGGCAATTAACTGATTAGATTTTGGGCCAGATATGATAAAGGTCAAGGGTCAAATATGTCAATACTCAAGTGTTTGTGCGGGAGAGCGGAGGCATACCTGTCGACTGCATGCAGTCGAATTAATCTCGTTTTTTTTTTTTAAACACAAGATCACTTTTAGAATGGCAATGCAGCACAAGATCTCCCCTTTAAAATTCTACTTCACTAAAACCCCCAAAAATGTACTCTATGCATAACACTCACCTATTCATGTGACACCTGTGCTTGCACACTACCTCTGAGTGCTTTGAAGTCTGGGTCGTAGTTTGAGATGGCCAGTCTCGTACAGCCCATCAGATGGGCATCTGAGATGAGTGTGATACCTGGATTTGATGATTTTCATCTGGGAAGAAGCCATCTCGCACAGGTATGTGGCACCAAAGTTTGCCTTCACCTTGAATGCACAGGATGTCAGAAGAGGGTACTTCTCTCTGTTTATAAGTCTTTGTCCTTTGACCAAGCTTTCAGCTCTGTCATTTTGCATTGTGATTATTTCCATGTTGAATCCACTTCTTTGTTCAAACACCTGATGAGAGTTTGCTCTCAGTTCTCCAATGTCCACTTGAAGAAAATGATTTGTTCCTTCTTGTCTATCTCCTGATATCGTCTTGAATTCCTTTTCCAGTCTGTTCAGATGGTCACAGAATTGTTATTATTATTTATTTTTTTTGGTTGGACCTCTTTTTGTTTGGCGTTTTGTAGGATTTTCTCCAGATTTGAGAAGTGCTCTGTCACGTTCTTCAACTGGGAGGACCACAGGTTTCAGTTTCAACTTGAACGCATTCACTGCACCGATCATGTGATGAGTCTCTATCCCTCCCCTGCCGTTCACGATTCAGATTGTTCAAATTTTCTGTTACGTCTGCAAGAAACCCCAAGTCTAGCAACCACGCATGATCTGACAGCTCGTTGTACATCTCATTTATTGATCTAAGAAAGGTGACAATTTCAGGGATCAGATCTAAAAATTTCTGGAGGACTTTTCCTCGACTTAACCACCTCGCATCTTCATGGAGGATTAGCTCACCATGGGTGGCATCAAGCTCATTGAGTAGCCATTTTAACGAGCGATGTTGCAGAGCTCTGGCACGAATCGAGTTGACGATCATGACGACAACTGTCCTTACATGAGGAAAGTCAATAACTTTGCTCGCTAGCGCTTGTTGGTAGATAGCACAGTGGTCAATTGACAAAGGAGGGTAATTCAGGATCATTTCTGCAATTTGCAATAAATAAATAAATTGACACCCATCATTGCTGGTGCTGTGTCGGGGTGGTGCTGAGATGTCGTCCACCAGACTGGTCTCCTTGGGTTAACCTGAGGCGATCCCTTCGGGTGGGTGCTTGGAATGTCCTATCCCGACGAGAGGATGATCACCTGTCTGTTATCTGAGTTTGAGCCTTTGAACATCGGTATTGCAGCACTCTCTGAGGTTCAGAGACCGGATCATGGCAGGTGGTTACACTTACTTTTTTGGTCTGGTCACTCTAATGGTTACCATGCCCAAGGAATTGCTTGCTGTAGCTGTGTCCAATAAGCTGACTGATTATAAACAGGAGGTATGTTTTTGCTTCATGCACGTAACCTGGGTAAAAAAAAAAAAATTTAATGTTTTTTTTGCTTGTACAGAGCTGTCAGTTACCTATACACCAGCCAAATAAAAGTATGTGTCAGAAGAACATCTTGCATGTTTGGATCAAGATCGCCCATCAAGATCGCCCATAGGTTGGGTACTCTGCTCGTAAATATAAATTCACAAGATCTTGTTAATTACTGCAGTCAGCTAAGAAGGGACACCGCTCGACATTGCAATTCTTGTATTGTTTCTCCATGAGCCTTACTCATTATTATTATTATTATTATTATTATTATTATTATTATTATTTTTAAACCTGTTATTAAAGTAGACAAATCATTTTCTGTTAATAGTTGCTCGTATATGTAAAAGTAACCATTTTGGTTTGTGCTTTATTTGTATCAGAGGTGCCCATTATATTGTCATGGCTCCAAGAAGAAGAACAACAAGAAAATCTGAGCAAAAGACAGCAACTCGTCTGAAAAAGGAGGAAAATATGAAGTTCCATAACTTCCTGAAAGATTTTGATGATCAAGGTAATTTTTATTTTGTAGTAGAAATCTATTTTTCTTTTTGTTACATTAGATTGATATGGGCTGGCAGGATGGTCGAGAGGTACGTACACTTGCCTCTAAGCTGTCTCGCCTGGGTTTGAATCCTGGCTCGCCTATAAGCCCGGTGTTTCATAGGCACGATGGTTCATTTATGTGTGTGCCGTTCCTCAGATGGACGTTAAACTGAGTGTCCCATCTGCCAGCATTTGTTGGTGGACATTAAAGATCCCACAGTGTCCATTGCGAAGATTAGGTGAATTATCACAGACACCCTGGAACAAATTCCAAATGCCTGCCCTAACTACTGCTGGGAAGACCATGGCAATTGGCAAACCATCCAGAATAACCCTTGCCAATAAACTTGTGAATTTCTAGCATAAGAGGGCATGGGAATGACTGCAATAGTGCAATGTGACACAAATTGCTGAGAAATAGTGTTGACAAGATCTTGGTTTCATGTATAAGGGATAGTCTGTAATTGTGAAATTTAACACCACAGCCCTCTCCCATTATGCATCTCTTTCCTTTCCCTTCCCTTGCTTTCATCTCTTCAAACCTTTTGATTTTCATCCCATGAGCCCCACACTCCCTTTGACTAAATGATAATAAAAAAATACCAGTTTATCGTCCTCGCCCGCTTCCTTTTTTGAAGCCGCCTCCGTTTTTATACGCCCTATATATATATGTGATACCGGGTCGTCCGTCCGTCTGTCTGTTTGTCTGTGTCTGTGTCTGTCTGTCCGTCCGTCCGTACTCTAACTCCCAAAGTTTTCAACTTTCACATTTCATATTTGGTACATAGGTACAGACTGTGGAGACGGTGTGTCGCGACATAGGTATGTCATCTAAAGTGGTTGCCATGGCAACCAGGATGCTGTTTTCCATGTAGTAGCACAATTCTGTATGTACCTTCTTGTTTGGGTGTATATTGTGCTCACTTATTATTTGTTATTTTGTCAAACATTCAGAAAAAAATGGCACCCGTGTCCGAAGGAAGCTGTGCAGACTGCAGTGAAGCAGCTGCACCGCTTAAAAACTACCCCGTGGGGGACTGACGGTTACTTACCCAACAGGCGGGGTGAACTTACTGTCCTAAGGCAAACTAAACAAAACGAACAAACAAAAAAACTAAACGACATGAAAAACTAAACGACAACTATAAACGAACAAAACACGGTGGGTTAGAAAGGCTCTTCTTCATTTTTGATGTACGGACGGATGGAAGGAAGAACATACCAAATATTGAAGCGGTTTGCACCACTTAAAAAATCCATATCTTTGCGAAGGACCTTTCCACCATTCATTGAATCTATCATTTTTCCAATGTCGAAACAGTTTTTATAGCTAATACCGAGTTGGACCAGGGAGAGCTGGTGAGTCCACATCTTGCATTGCCAATCATTTTACCAAGCACAAAGTGTCGTTTTGGGGTTTTTTTTTGGTATTTCGCCATACATTTATCATATATCTGTTTAGAACTTTGGATTGTATTTTTTTAATAGGCTGAGTGTGCATGTGGCGTGTCGGGTCTGACCTATGTCATATTTGTTTGGGGGTGGAAAACTGATATGTCTGGTATATGACTCGTGTCATTTTTTGGGGGGTGGGGAGTGGTGTGGGGCTGTTAAAAAAAAAAAAAAACTGGCGTGTCGGGTTCATGGTTTGTTGTCCATTTTGAAGAAAAATAAATTAAAAGGACCTCCTCCTACCTTTAAAAAAAAAAAATCTGGACAATCAACTGGAATTTTTATTTGGCCTTATCCTCTTTTTCTATTGTAGTTCTCAATTTTAATTTCTCATTTTACCTCTACTCGCCCTTCCCCACATCTGCATGTATAATAAATAGATTGTCCCTAAGCTTACAGAGCCATTTGATGTTAGTTTGCTTGCAGAGGTGCTTGTGAACAGTTTTGCATTGATTTTGTATGAAAGTTATTTTATAAATCCATATGATTGTTTCACTGTTAGTGGTGTCCTTGTTGGCAAATCTGCAAACTCCTTTAATATTGTTATGGTCAGCGCCTGTCTGAATAACTCCGGAGGGACGGTGAGCCAACAGCCAACCTGACAGCCAACCTCGAGCCAGCTTCAGATCCAATGCTGTGTGTCTGTTTCCAGTGGAGAATCACGATTTTACAAATTAGCATTTATTAGAATTTAGAGAATTAGCATTACTAATGGAGAATCGTGCTGGCAATCACATGACAGATCTTAATTGATTGGCTGAGCGGAACCAAGTCACATGCTGCGTTCTTATCTAGAGCCCAAATTTCTTGAATAACTAATCACCAGTTGCCCTATGCCACTGTCCTAGAATTACTCGAACCTCCAGTGGAGTCTAATGTAACTCCAGTGCCAGTTGAACCATTTATTCACGTGTGCTCAGGAAGAAACAAATTCACAGAGCAACACCAAGATGAACTGTAACTTCTCTCAGAGTTCTGTTCACAAGCCGAGCTTTTTATAGCAAAATTATTTCCAGAGAAAGGGGGAAAGAGGGGGCGTGGGTCGGACAATGAACAGTACATGTTATTTTTTGCAAAACTACATGTCACTCGATGTTCCTCAGTCTGCTAATTAGCAGAACACCATATATGGTTTGTGTGCGAGCATGGGAATATCAGTAACAATGTACAAGCATGGGAATTTATCTACCACTCAATTTGTGGTTTAATTGCAAGCGAGCAGTTCGTTTCACAGGACAATGGGCTCCCTCATCTTAAGGGCTGTATATGTTACAATCATGCAGGCAAATGTGTGGGTTGCTTCCTTTGTTCAAGGATTTGATGCAAAAAAAAACAACACTTTCATTTTCCTTCACTCTGGGTTTGATTATTTACCCATGATCCTTCTTGGTGAACAACTCCATATATGGTGACAAAACAATTAGTTAATTGCAAAGCTTTGCAAGCATTTAAAAGCATAAGTATGTTGTTGGCTATCAGTTTAAGTAGCAATAAGAATACAGAGCTGTATCAATTATGTCCCCATGGACCTTATATGTATGCCCATGGGGCTCATGTTTGAAATCACACAAGCTTCAAGTCAACTAACACTCATACATGCGTATAATTAATACTGAACACAGAATACATACTCGTAAAGTGAATGTAATAATCATGTTCCGATCATCCAGGTTTTACTAATATGTTTATTGTGTGACTAAAAGCCTTTTATTTGTGAAGTTAAATCAATCCATCAGGTTCAATTGGGCCACAGCCAAACACCAAAAAAACATCAAGCTATTATTAAAAACAATATTTCCACCACACTCCCCCCCTGTTGTCCCAAAAGGGACAATTTAAATCAATTTTACCCATGATTCATCATTCCCTGTTCCTAGAGGAGAAAAGAGCTCTTTTATTCAGGTTCATTCATATTAATTGGCAGTTAGTGCTCATTGAAGAAGAATGCTGGAAGAAAACCATTCCAATAGCACCCCGGCCCGGTTGGTGAATGTGCCTCACAATAACTCTGCCACCTGCTTCACGGCCTGGTCACCAGCAGCTACAAGCTGTAACACATGTCATCAAATGCCTAAAAGTGAAGCAGGCCACAATGTAGATGGAGCAACACTCAACAGGAAACGTAATCAAGTCATTTCCTGAGCCACGGAGAAGGCAGGCCCGATAGGTACAGAGCTTTGGTTGTAGATGACTCGCCATATGGACCCTCAGGGCTCTCGCTGTGTCTCTCCCCTCAACGGTAAGACCAAGCAATATTTGCAGAGCGAGGTTCGCGAGTGTTGTCAGTGTCGCATCCACAGGCAGGCACCATTCATGGTGGATTCAGCTCTTTGCTTCGCCAGGTTTAGGCTTGTTGTCCAATCTCCTCTTTAGTGGCTTTCATTCAGCTGCTCATTTAATCTCCTCAGGAAGGGGGTCATGCTGTGATCATGGGATGAATGCCAAATTTCCCCAAATGTGGGTGCTCTCCTTCAGGTGGAAGTGCCTCCAATCTTGATGAGACAAAATCGTATATACTGCACAACTCATCTGCTTTCCAGCACTCCAAAATAGACAAAATCAAGGTTAAACCTTGAACACAGTGGGTACAATGATTACAATTTAACAGTTTGTACGCACCATAAATTGCTTTACTTGATGCCATTAACAGCTATTAAACAGTTTCGTTTAACAATATACTTTCATTGCAACACCAAGCACAGCATTACACCCAATTGTTTATGTTCACTTTTGTCTGCCTTGGTATTCTCACATCATTGCATTTACCATCAACTTGAAGTTTTCTCTGAACATTTGATGTGACAAGCATGAAATAGCTTGTATATGTATTCATTATTTATATATTTTTTAAAACACAAACACAATCTCTCATTTGCCATATAAATTTTCCCTTGCCAACTGTGCACTTAATTATTCACAAGGTCCGACAGCTTGTTAACCAAGTTTCCGATATTAACTAGTCTTATTCAGAAATCTCATGAGTTTACTCTCGGGTAGGTATTATACCATCACACATCTTATACATGTGCTATTTTGAAAACCAACAGATGATATTGAGCTGTAAAGCAATTACTGGAAAAGCAATTTTAATCCAAGTATAGTCAGACTAATTTTCATCATTATCAGGTCTTGTAATATCATCACATTAGTTTTCCATCTCGATTCCACATAGCTTTCAGAACACATCATCAGTCATCTCTGTCTCGTACATGAAACCCGTGTGACCATAGTTTTCGTAGCAATCTTTTTCACGCCAATAACAAGCAAATTAATCACACGTATAATAATCATTTTTTAGCTCGCCTGTTCGAAGAACAGAGAGCTATAGCGATACCCCCGGCGTCAGCGTCAGCGTGAGCGTGAAAATGTTAAAGTTTTTGGTGCAAGTTATTTCCTTTCTCATATTTTTATCTACCACACTTTTTTACTGATTACAATATACAAATACATATATTGCTTTAAAATCATTTGGATCAGACTTCACTGCAATGCTTTATAAAAAATATTATTCGACTAGTAATACAAGCAATATAAGTTCAAGGAAAAGATATTGCAGAATCTTCACACCTTGCTCCCAATGTTGTCAGCCAGACTGGCAATGTAGTCTTGGTTATTCTCAGATTCATCATTGAACGGCGAAATCTGCATTTTGCACCGTCTCTCCATTTCCATTTATTCCGCCTTGTCTGGGTAATTGTAATTCATTTCAGGAAACCCCTCACAAGGACTTTGAGATTCCCCTTCATTGTCAGGATCCTCTTGTATACTGGATCTATAGTTTTCTCGGTGTTCTTTGTGGAGTATCTTCACCATACTTGTCACTTTTTTTCAAACAGATTGAAACCCAAGTTTTAATGCAAGCATTCACTAATACAATAGCTAGTACAATTACCAAGGCAACAGACAACCAATGTGCGATTCTTGCTTTCCAACTAACAATGAGAACAATTCCAGAGTTATTTATATCCTGTCAGAGTATCTGCAATCACATTGGCTTTGCCTTCGATGTTTAATTCTCATAAAGTGAAGCTCCATTTCAGCAATCTCTCATCCTTATCCTAACTTTTATAAAAATTTAACAGATTGTGATCTGTGTAAACAATTACTGGAAAAAGTGTCATAACCATGTTTTTCTTGCAATTGTTTTGCATTTTTCAATTTATCAAAAATTGTCTGACACCTTGACGAATGTCTTGTGTTGTTCTTCTTGTTATTGTTTTTTTTTGGTTTTTAAAAAAGTGTTCTGCTATTTGTTTGAGTGAGAAAGCATTTTGATTTTGAATCATGAGCGATTCATAATTCTTGTCTCTTCTGCTGTTTTTAGTGCTCGTGCATTCCCAGAAAATGGACATGGACATTGACCTTTGCATGGAGCAATGTAACCTTATATATAATGAGCTGCTGATATCTGTATCGAAAGGTCTACTCAAGATGAAGGTCGTAGGTATGAGCTATCAGTTGAGACGGATTCGAGGGAGTAGATTGTGGATGAAGAATAAAAAGAATATAAATGTGTTCTGAAAATTACTTTGCTACAAAAATGGTGAAATGCTTGTTTCAGTGTAAGTATGAATAATAGGCTTAAAATTCTATAATGGCCCTGCTGTTATTGGTTGTTACCTTCTCTGATAGATGCTAGATTTTAAGAGCAATTTCATTGTATGTTGTTCTGACTGCCTTTTGTTGTTTCATATACATTTGTGCTTAAGTTTTTATTAAGATTTTTTTTTCCATTGTAGATTTGGAGAGAAAGTTGTGTGGCAATGAGGTGAGTTATCTTTGACTACACAACACTTGGCAGGCGAATATTTTTGACTTTAAATTTTTTTTTTATTGAGGAACAGGTGCTTCTCATGCATTTTGAAGCAAAACTACTGTGTACCAAAATGGCAGTGGAGATGAAACTTGATATCTAAAAGAAGAGATAATGGTGTAGTATGACATGACATGACATGACATTGCATATTTTAAATCTGCTCCGAAGTATGCAAACTTGTCATGTTAAGATTATGAAATTTATTTGAAGATTATAAAAGTTATAAAATGATTGAAATTTTAAAAATGCAAAACTAATCTTTGTAAGGTGATGTAATATTTCAGGCATGGACCTCAAACTCACAGATTGCTTCCCCAAATTTTGCTTCACATTTTTTTCCCCTCCACGGCAGGTTTGCAAACCACCATCAATATTTGTTTAAGAAAATTGGTTATTTATTTTAAAAAGAAAAAATTTAAATTGACAGCCTGTCCTCAACTGCTCCTGTTCACTCTTCTGATCATACCCTCTTCAATGTCGCTGTTTCCCTCCTTGGCAGTCCTCCGAGATCGGATAATGTACCGATCTGTATGGTGGTTTGACAAGGCAGATTACTCTGGACTGAAATGCCTATATCCCTCACAGATTGGCCCATTATCTTTGGCTCATGACATCAATAGTTCCTGGAATTCCTGCCTCTTTAAACAAACTGCTTTCTCTTCCTCACCAGATCATATTGTTACACTTCCAATTACCAATGCAATATCTTGACTCTCGTACATGTGGTGAGGTGACAGAGTCCAACAAAAAGTTAACCTCCTCAAACAAAGGGCAAGGCTTTCTTTCCTCTGGGCAAGGCTTTCTTTCAAAGCTGTCTACTAATGGTGTTCATGGACATCTCTGATTATGGTTACCAGATTTTTCTGTGAGCTGAAACAAGAGGTTGTTTTTTTTTGTTTGGTTTTTTGGGGGTTTTTTTTTGCTCCAACTTTCATCGTTGTTGATATCAATAATCTTACAGCTTCCCTGGAAAATCCTTTGTACCATTTTGTTGTTGACTACACCCTGTGCAGAGCAGTCCACCACACTTCTGAGAAGAGAGCTGCTGCAGTATCCATCTCTGCAAATCTAGAAAGAAAAAAAAACGTTGTTTGTCATTTACTCAGAATGCCTCTTTCAATGCAGGAAAATACCATGCTCTCATCTCACACTCTCTCTCTCTCTCTCTCTCTCTCTCTCTCTCTCTCTCTCTCTCTCTCTCTCTCTCTCTCTCTCTCTCTCTCTCTCTGATTCTCTGTCAATCTGAACTTGCTGCTCTCTATGGACTTTAACTGGTTCATTGTCACCATCATTTATGCACAATTTTTTTTCCAGAAGTTTAGGCCAAGTTAATGGGGCCAACTCTTTCTATGTATGTATGCATGCTGTATGTTTTTTTGTTTGTTTGTTTGGTAAAGCCTTCAGAAAATCTTATTTTGACAAGTAAATACATATTTAACTGGAAGGGCACTCAGTTTTGGGCAAAGATCCAAATCTGGGCAGATCTTTACCCAAAATTGAATCAATTCTTCCTTGTCACACACCTTCGGTGGTGGAGATAACCATAGCACCAATAGTCGGCAGTTTATCAAGTAAAAGATTTATTGGAACAGAGAAATGCTTAATGCTATGGATTATATGTAGCAACTCCAGAAATCTTGTTCTTGTGCCAGAACTGGTTGTATACAATGGCCTGCAAAAGTGTTCACTCCCTACCAATAATGCCACATTTTGAGGAATTACGATTTGCATAGAAACAATTTTTCCAAATGAACTTTTTTATTCATAACTGAAGAGATCAAACGAAACACTTATATTTGAAGGAGGATACATGCCAGGAATACCTACAAAACAACATGTACAAAGCAAAATTCACTGGTTGTAAAAGTATTCAGCCCCTTAGCTCAGTACTTGGTGGAAGCACCATTTATAGCAATGACTGTTTTGGGTCGGTCTCTACCAGCTTCGCACAGTGAGATGGTGAAATCTTTGCCCATTCTTCACGTGAAAATTGCTCTAGTTCTGCAAAGTTTGATGGGGATCGTCAATGGACTGCAATCTTCAAGCCTCACCATAAATGTTCAGTTGGGTTCAAGTCAGGACTTTGGGCCACTCAAAAACATTTATTTTCTTCTTATTCAGCCACTTCAGTGTGGCTGTAACTTTGTGCTTCAGATCACTGTCCTGCTGAAATGTGAATCTCCTACCCAGTTTCAGATTCATGGCTGACTCAAGCAGGTTTTCATCAAGGATTCTCCTGTACTTTGCACCATCCATTGTCCATTCTATCTGGACAAGCTTGCCAATCCCTGCTGATGAAAAGCAGCTCCATAACATGATGCTGCCACCACCATGCTTGACAGTGGTGATGGTGTTGACTGGGTGATGTGCAGTTCGGCTTGCGCCAGATGTTAACGCTTTGAATTTAGACTAAAAAGTTAGGTTTTGTGGTCAGACAAAAAAATTTCTCCACATGCCTACGGTATCATTGAGATGCTCTTTCACAAACTGCGTATGAACTTTTTGATGCATCTTTTTCAGTAATGGCTTCTTTTTTTGCCACCTATCCATGGATGCCAGCTTTGTGAAGGGAACGCGATATTATTTATTGATAAACACTGACCCTCATCTCGGACATAGAGCCTTGCAGATCTTTCAAAGTTATTGTTGGATTTCCAGTGACGTCCTGAACCAGGTTCCTGCTTGCCCAGCTGCTGAGTTTGGATGGGTGACCTGCTCTTGGTAGAGTCTGGGTGGTATGATACCTCTTCCACCACTTCATGATGGATTTCACCATACTCAAAAAGGGACAATGAGTGACTTTGAAATCTTCTTATAAACCTTCTCCTGAACGGTGCTTCTCCACTACTTGGACTTGTTTGGAAAGCTCCTTGGTCTTCATGTTTGCCTTGTTCATTGACCCAAGTGAGTTGCACTTTAAGACTTTAGATAAGTGAGGGAGCTTAATTTAAGTTAAACCACTGATTACATACAGGTGAAACCTATTACACTTATTTCATAACCTTTCAAACAAATTATTTTCTCCTGAAGTGATTTTGGGTAAATTAGGCAAAGGGTTTGAATACTTATGCAACTGAGAATCATCTGATTTTCTGTGTTGATGTAACTTATTCACATTTTATGTTTATTTTTTCGCTTTATCACTTTGGAGTAGTTTGCGAAGACTCTACATCAAGTATGATTTGAAAGCATCATGAAATAAGCTGAGGTGGCATCAAAATGTGAAAACTTTGGAGGAGGGGGTGAATACTTTTGCAAGCCATTGGACTTTTAAAATTCTCTGCATTTTGGGAATTTGTTTCCTTTGGATCGTGAAGCATGCCGATGAAGCCATTTTTTTGAAAGTGCATTTCTCTGAGTCTATGACACAAGTTCAGTAAAAAGTTTAAATGGAGGCTGCAATTTTAACATTACAGAGGAAGTGGTTGGGAATGTGAATAATGAAAAGAATATTGAAGCTTCTCTGCCTTGCATCTTTGACCTTGAATTGGAGCTTGTTTGATTGTGATTACTCCATAATATCTCACAAGCTGTTTCAGATTGCATTTTTTATTTTAACCGGCACCAGAGAAGTAAAGTGCACACACAACTTTTGGCAACATGATGGACAATATTGAGATATATTTGCTGATTAATTGTATCTTCCCCAGAATATTTGGTTTTGTTTGTATAAAATAATTAAATTATTTCCATTCAAAATTGCATTCCTTTCTTTTTTTTTGGGCACCTACTATTTTGTTATCTCCAGATTACTTGTAACAAGTCTATTGCTTGGCAAGAATTATGCTCGAGTTCCTCTGAGCTGAGAAAAAGTTCTTCCATTGATCCTGTGCAGTGCTGTTTTAAGTGTTTGACCATAAAGCTGTTTATTTTACCTGCCAGGATACTGACAAACAGGGAGCAGATGAAGTTTCTCAATATTGTAAGTATAAAAGGGTTCGTTAATTATTTTGCTTTAATTTGTGTACATGGTCAAGTTTGTGAAAGAGCAACACCAATACCTAGAGTAGAAGTGGGAGTGAGGACAAGGAGAGGGGAGAACACATGGAATGAACAAGCTGAAACAAAGCAAGAAGAAGAAGAAGAGGAAGGGTAAGGTGGGGATGAAACAGAAAAGGAACAAACCAAATGACAAATTAAGAGTGGGGGGGGGGTCACAGTGACCTGGGAAAGGGGGGTCATTTGGGGTAGAAGAGATCATGAGTATGGATGTGGGGGGGAGCGGTGACCTGAGGTAGTGGTGAACAGCTGTCTTGAAGCCCTGTGCGGAAGAATAGGAGAGGATCAGACTGGGAAAGTTGGTTCCACAGGTGAGAGAAAAGAGGAACAAATGAGTAGAAGTGAGCAGTTAGATGGGATTTTAGGACTTTAACAAGAAAAGGATTACTGGCAGACTGTGCACTCTGCAGAAACCTGAGGGCAGATGGTGCAAGACTAAAAAGGAGTCTGTAGAATACAGAGACGTCACCAACCTGTCTGTTGTGAAAGGAACAGACCGAGACACTCGGCTTCATCGCAGGAGATCCCAATGATTTTGAGGGCTTTGCTTACCATGGCATCAAGAAGGGCAAGGTGTGAAGCAGAGTTGCCATCCCAAAGGGGAGAGCAGTATTCAATCAAGCTTCAAGTTGAGGCTTTGTCGGTTGTCAAAAGTTTGAATTGGCCAAAGAACGACCTTGCATGACAGAATATGCCCAGTTGGCGGGTGGCTTTGGGGGCCATCTTGGAAATATGGTCTGCCCAAGAAAGATCCATTGAGGCCCAAAAGTTTGTCACTTAAACTCTTCAAGTGATTTGTTTAGGAAGTAAATGGGAGGGTTTGCCAGACGGTCCTTTCTGAGAGACACGGTGAGTGTGTAGGATTTGTCAGGGTTGAAAGACATTGTTTGAAGAATTGCATCAATACATTGATACATTATATATGAGGGGTGTCAAAATGTTGTTGGATGTCGATGCTCGCAAGCATCCAAGACAGGCCAAGATATTAATTTCCCAATGCAGTGTCCCTTGGCTTTTAAGTTCCTGATCCATTTGTCTTTCAAATTATCCAAGGCAGTAAAAAGTAGAAATTTTAAGATTGCTCTTTCAGCTTTATCTCAGTGGCTTAAGTCAGGTTTTTTAAATTGGGGAATGATCGATCGACTGGAGCCGCAGGTATAAATGATGGTTAATACAAGAACAATGATACGGTAGAAGGTGGAATCGTCAGCAAATGCATTGGCAGGATTTTCAAGGGAATTGAAACTATCATTGATGAAGATAAGGAACAAGACTGGCTCCAAGCAAGACACTGCCTTGGGGCACTCCAGCCTTGATAGGGATAGGAGATGAGTGTCCTTTTAAGAGCGACATGCTGAGTATGCGTGTGGAGAAAGTTTGTGATCCACAAAAGGAGGTGGCCGTGGATGCCAAAAGCAGAGAGTTTGGAGATGAAGGCGGGTGCCAGACTATCAAATACTTGAGATGTGGACGTCGTCTTCTGTCTGAGATCGAGGGCTTCCATCCATTGTCTGGAAAGTAGAAGCAGCTTGTCCAGGATAGAATGATGGGGTCTGAAACCCAACTGATGATCTGAGATCAACTTCTTGCTCACAACATTTTAGAGGTTTTCATTTTTTTGTCATTGGGAGGGTCCTGTGTTTTATTTATTTATTTTCTTTACAGCGACAGATATCGAGCAACTAGAGGATGCTGCAGGATTGGAAACCAGAATGACAAAAATGACACCGTCCTCAAAGGCAAGGCTGTACTTTTGCATTATTTTAAAATATTTATTTTTTATTTGCTAATTAAGGTTAGCAACAAGCAGGCGATTGCCAATATGATGGACCATATTGAGATGCAAGTTGAGTCACTTGATTAAGATCAGGTTACAGTTTTAATATGAAGATATCAGGAAGATTGTTCTTGGCTCAGATAAAGTCATAAATGAGCAAATCCGGAAACACACCAACAGCAGTGTGAAGGGATACAACAGAGGGGCACTTGGTAGAAGAATTGGTGAGGGGAAGAGATGTCCAGAAAAACAACAAAAACATCTGAGCCCAGAAATGTACGTTTTACAACTATAGCAAAAAATTCAATTGGCAATAATGGGCCAATTGCTCGTTATTCAGGGTAGGCCCTTGGCGACTGTGGACCCTTTGTATATTACTTTATATTCTGCATGCAGAAAATATTTAAATGCAATGGATTCCCCAGCATTACCTTCAGAGCATAGGCACAGTCTAAGCTCTGGCCACATCTCTGCCATCATACGGCAGGGCATCTGATATATGATGCTCGATCGCCCAAAGCATCATTATTTCCTGTTTTTCTATCAATATTATAAAGAATTTAAAGTTGTTCTTTTTTGTGATGTTGACCTTCCACATGTAAAAATAATGTTGTACAGAAAAATTCTGGGAAAATTGGCCCAAGGGTTTGGAAACGTCTAAGGCACAAATGCACATACTCGCAGAAACAGTGGGGGGTGCATAGTACGAGTCCACTTGTATCGATGCCAAGCTTTCTCAAATCAAGACTAGCATCCACAGTCAGTAATTGGCCATGCTCAGCAATTCTGTATGGAAATAAAGCCCAATTGGTAGAGCGATGTGCCCGCATTCGACTTTATTGGAAAGAAGGGGGGGGGGAGGTCCGAGGGTTTTGGCACGCACCTTTCAGTCATGATGATAGATGACTTCCCATCGATGAGGAACCGTGAGGATATTTTTGGATGTGTTTATTGAGCCCGCTGTGCTGAATTATCCGCTAAAGCGAGAAGGAAGAACGTGAGGACATCATAATTGGTGTGGTGATGTGTGAAATGGTTTGAGTCCAGAATGTAGAAAGGAAATAACGTATTAAAACGAACTAATATTCGCAACGCATATCTGCCCACATGAATACAGTATATACTTAAAAGCGAAACAGAATACAAAGATGTAAATAGCTCAATTATACGTGTCGGTGCTTCGTCTTCCCCTGGGTTCACAACCGTTGTATGTATGTATATATATATATATATATATATATATATATATATATATATATATATATATATATATATATATATATATATATATATATATATATATATATATAAAAACCGTCGTGCCCCCAGAATCCGAACGCCCCATTGTTTGAACAAATTGGAATCCGAACAATTTTTTCTAGAAAAATTTGCCCTAAAAACCGAACACAACGTGGCGTTGATGTTTGTTCACGTGTCTCCCCCGCCTGTTCGACCCGCATCTTCGCGCTTTGTTCATTCAGTTCGTCGGTGGAAGTACTCGTGAAAGCATCTCTCGTGTGTCGATCGCTACTTTACCTCGTGTTTTCACCTTGATTTGTGCTGTTTTTGTTTTTTTTTCTTCAATTATCACCCTTGTGCATTCACCATGGCAACCACGAAGAGCAGTGAAGCAAATAGGAGTAAGAGGAAGTCCGTGAGAACGACAATCGAGTTGAAGAAAGAACTTATCGCGAAGCATGAGAGCGGTACGCGTGTGTCTGATCTCGCTGACATGTTCGAGCTGCCGAAATCGACCGTGTGTCGGATTCTGAAAAATAAAGAAGCGATAAAAGCACGAAAACCCGTCGTGAAGCGAACTCATTCAATGAACCCTCTGACGAATCGGCTTTAACGAACTCAACGGTTTTTTCGCGAGCATGGTAGTGACGTCATGCTGCGTCACCCAATCGCTTCACCTCTTGATTATCTTCGTGGAACCGTGCGGTGAAAACGGCACGTTTGTGTCTCCACAGAGTGTACTGGGATATAAAACACGATTTGGTGCTTCATGGTTAATTACATACCTCCACCAGGCTGAACAGTTTACGTTTTAGATCCCAATGGCCACTGATAGGCCGGAGCTGCATCCAGACCTGATGGAAAAAGCGACAATGCTCCTGCTCATCCCCCAGGCTTGGAAAAAGATTCTTGACCCAGAAAGGGTCATTTACTCATCTTATTTTACCTTAAACATGGATAATTTCAGTTGAAACTGTCTTGAAAGTGGGTTTTCTTGGGGTCCAGGAACGGATTAATTCACTTTCCATTATTTCTTATTGGGAAAATAGTTTTGGAATCCGAACAGCCTCTTGGAACGAATTAAATTCGGATTCTGGGGGCACCACTGTATATATGTATGTGTATATATATATGTATGTGTATATATATATATATATATATATATATATATATATATATATATATATATATATATATATATATATATATATATATATATATATATATATATCTATCTATCTTCTTTCGGCTGCTCCCTTTTAGGGGTCGCCACAGCGGATCATCCGCATGATCCGCATAGTGATTTGGCACATGTTTTACGCCGGATGCCCTTCCTGACGCAACCCTGGTCGCCTCTTACGACACAGGGATAGTATGTGTGCGTGCGTGCGTGCGTGCGTGCGCGCGCGCGCGTGCGTGCGTATATATATATATATATATGTGTATATATATGTGTATATATATATATATATATATATGTGTATATATATATATATACATATACATATACAGTGGTACTCGACTTACGAATGTTTCAGGTTACGAAGCGCCTGAACGGGAAAATATTGCCTCTAGTTACGAAGGCGTTTCAGGATACGAAGTCAAAAATACAGTACAGTACGCACTGCTTTTCGCTGCTCCCAGAGTTTCCCGAACGTAAAACTTGTAGCTGCTCTGCCATTGGCTATCGCCTAAAATCTGCCTGGCATCTTCGTGTCCCCGTCCCTCTCTGTAAATATAGTTATACTGTATACAGTCTATGGTCCCGCTACGAAGTGCTCGGACAGTGTTACAGTACGCGTGTGGATTACAGTAACTTTTATTCACAATGGACCCCTAGAAAGCAATGAAGAAAAGTGGACAAGGAGAAAAGAAGAAGAAGAGTTTTTCTGGCCATACAAACAAAGCAAGAGATAATAGAAAGGTATGAAAAGGGGATGCGTTTGATTGATCTCGCAAAAGAATATGGACGTAATATATCTACGATCGGCACGATAATAAAACAAAAGGAAGCCCGAAAAGCGACGACTCCTTCCAAAGGCCTCTCTGTCATTTCCAAGAGGAGGTCGGCAGTGAACGATGAGATGGAGAGGTTGTTACTCGTGTGGATAAAGGAGAAAGAGATCGCTGGTGACACAGTGACAGAGGCCATAATTTGCGCAAAGGCAACCGCCATCTTCACTGACGTCGTGAAGGAGGATACAGGCGAGGGAAATTCGGCGCAGTTCGTAACGAGAATAGCAGTTAAAAGGTAAATGAATATTTTTATTATTTCCTTTATTCTTTGTTTTTTACATTATGTGCCTCTCGTTTTATGTTTATTGTGCGGTAATCTAATTTTAACATGTATTTGTTTCATGTTCTGATGCATTTTTATGATTTATTAAAAAAAAATGTCCGAATTTTGCGGGGCTTGAAACGGATTACGCATTTACATTCAAAAGGCGTCTCTACTTACGAAGGTTTCAGGTTACGAAACTACTCCCAGAACGAATTAAATTCGTAAGTAGAGGTACGACTGATATATATATATATATGTATATGTATGTATATGTATGTATATGTATGTATATGTATGTATATGTATGTATATGTATGTATATGTATGTATATGTATGTATATGTATGTATATGTATGTATATGTATGTATATGTATATGTATGTATATATATATATGTATATGTATGTATATGTATGTATATGTATGTATATGTATGTATATGTATGTATATGTATGTATATGTATGTATATGTATGTATATGTATGTATATGTATGTATATGTATGTATATGTATGTATATGTATGTATATGTATGTATATGTATGTATATGTATGTATATGTATGTATATGTATGTATATGTATATGTATGTATATGTATATGTATATGTATATGTATATGTATATGTATATGTATATGTATATGTATATGTATATGTATATATATATATATATATATATATATATATATATATATATATATATATATATACATATATATATACATATATTGATTGTTGCGAATTCATGCCCGCCGGCGTGCAGACGGCCACATAACTCGAATCGTGGCACGTCGCCCACCGGACGGACAATTCAGCCGTGACCCTCCAGGAACTATCACGGGTGGGCCTTTCCACCTCACCACAATCGGCCACCCGCGTAGGATAGGGTTGCTCGCCAAATTCGATCTACCCAAGTACCCACGCGGATGGTAAACCGGGCGATCGTACCTCGCCGCAGGTCGACTCTGGACACGAGCCACTTGGGCAGCCCGTTCCGTACTATCGGGATAACCGAGCGGTGTTATCGTCGACCTCGACGGTTCAGATTATTTACCGGGCGTTTTGCACAGGTCCATCTCGCAGCGGGCGCCGCCGCGTCTCTCGTCCGTGCCTTCGTGACGGGGCCGCTCGCCAAGGCGCGGGCACAGGACCTCTTCCTGAAGACCAACTCTCCACAAAAACCAACCGAACCACCAGCCAAGACTAAGAGGAAGAAAAAGCTCTCTTTGCGCCCGCCCGTGTCCATCTTTTATCGCCCGGGGCTCCGCCCTTCGCCCCGCCCCGTTCTCGGCTCCACCTTCCTTCGAGAGGGTTGCCGACAAGGGCGTTCCCTCACGCTTTCCCTCCACCCCGCTCCATCCGGGGGCCGAGGGAGTCAGTTTTTGGCTCGGAGCCAGAGAATTATTCCCCCAAAAAGAGGCCCCCACCTTTACATGATCTCTGACCTTTGACCTGCATCGCTCTTCCTCCACTCCAAAGCGCGGGGAAGTCGGACGGGAAAAACAGGCGGGAAAAGCCCACTGAGCATCCTTGTTGGTTTTTGTTTGTTCCTCCGCTGAGATCGTAATCGCACGGAGCCTGTTGAATGGCGAGTGGCGAAGATGTGGTAGCGTAGATGGTGGATGTGACGTGGTTGGCGCTGTGATGGGGATGGCGTGGTTGTTGAAATGTTGTGTGTTTGAAATAAAAGATAGAAAAAGAAAAACGCCTAACTCAAAGGATCGCAGCCCGAATGGATCACATAAATTCCCTCTATACAACTGGTTTGGGCTAACTACACATGTACCTATGAAGATATCTAACCTGAGGGTCCTGAATGGTGGTTTGCGAATTTCCACAGCCGTAACAATTTGTATATTTATATGTGTGTATATGTATATATGTATATATATATATATATATATATATATATATATATATATATATATATATATATATATATATGTATGTGTATGTATATGTATGTATGTATATGTATGTATATGTATGTATATGTATGTATATGTATGTATATGTATGTATATGTATGTATATGTATGTATATGTATGTGTATGTATGTATATGTATGTATATGTATGTATATGTATGTATATGTATGTATATGTATGTATATATATGTATGTATATGTATATATATGTATATATATGTATATATATGTATATATATGTATATATATGTATATATATGTATATATATGTATATATATGTATATATATGTATATATATGTATATATATGTATATATATATATATATATATATATACATACATACATTCACGTTTTACCGTTGAATTTTGAGGTGCGGCTTAGTTTAAGGGATTCTCGAGGTTGTGGCATCTGCGGGAAAGTAAATAAAGCCATGAATGCTGGCGTCTCCAGCGTTTACAAGCATTGCAATATATCCAATGATTCATCGGGATGCTGATTAGGTATTCGATGATATAAGTGAAGAAAATGAGAGAAAAAACTTTACAGTTAAGAAATCATTGCGGCCTGTTCCAACTCAAGGATTGTTGAGCAGACCAAGCACAATGGTGAATTAAGAACCCAGTAAGGTAACCCAGGATACGCCTTAAGACCCCATCGAGAGCGAGGTGCCTGAGGATGTGCCTGATAAAAGTTATAATTAAATAAGGCCGTGATCTTCAAAAGGGTTGTTTTAATTAACTCCAAAACCCAATTTTCACTCGTTCACTCTCTTTGCATTCCCTTCGGATGCATGTGAAGTTTCAGGTGGCTCGTTTTCTTGGTTATGGAGGAGTCAAGATCTCAGGATTGGGGTTGCTCAGCGGATCCATTTTTGCACCTTTTTTAATATAATGCTGTGATGTTGGCTGATTTCCAGTTTCCCGGATGGATGTGGGAGACCAGTCCTGAAGTGCTAATAAATAAATAAGTAATCAAAAATAAACCACAAAGCGTGAATTGTGAAGCAGGTCACACTTTGTGACCTGCGAATAGCAAATAGCGGGGTCCGACGGTGTATATATATCCCATGCACTTGTCGCCGAAAAAAGCTGGGTAAAGCAACCAAGGAAAGCTGCACAAGGTAAGGCCTTTGCTATTTCAAACTCTACCCGAGTTCCTCTCCAGCTGCAGACATTCACAAGTAGTACATACATGAGAATTCCAATGATGCACACACCTCAGCTAACGGACCGGTTTCATCACTTTAGAAGTCAGCGACAGTGTGGACAAACGCGCACCACTGAGGCTCCCAAGCATGTACCATGTGTATTGTCAATAGCAGTCAACATATAAATAACTAGAATGGCTCTCGGTTGAGCGCATACCTCCACCAGGCTGAACAGTTTATGTTTGTATCCCACTGTGTCCAGACCTTAACCAAAATCTAATCGGCTTGTTCTTGTCATCGACGTAACTCATCCTCCAAGTTTTCCAATAATCCGTCCACAATGTTTTATGGTATCTTGCTGTACAGTATATTGTTTTTGGCACCATCTCTCGATGAAGAATCGCTTCAATAATCTGGGTCCAAATCTCCACCAAAATCTAATCAGTTTGGCCAAGTCACACAACCAACCTGTCCACCAAATTGCACCCAAATCCACCCATAAGTTTTTGAGATATTCTGCTCACAGATAGACAGGCGAAAACATAACCTCCATCCACCTTCAGTGGCAGAAGTACCAAGACCCAATCATGTCTCTCACCTGGAATTGGAGGGAATTACCAAAAATTAATCAATTACTCCACGTGGTTAGGATTATAAATAAATTGATTCCTTCCATGGTTTTTTTTAGTTGAAGAGGCCAGGCTATGAAGTGCCTTTTAGAGAATACAAAGTTCTATCAACTGTGTGCCGTGCTGTGTTTTATTTTTTATTTTTTTTAATATACAGTCATGCGCCACTTAACGACGGGGTTATGTTCTGAGAAATGCGTCGTTAACCGACGTCGTCGTTGTGTGAACATCATATATATATATATATATATATATATATATATATATATATATATATATATATATATATATATATATATATATTTTCATTTTCGAACATCGTACTGACACAAACCAAGACACCTAGGCTATATGGTGTAGCCTATTGCTCCTCGGATACAAACCTGTACAGCATGTTACTGTACTGAATACTGTTGGCAATTGTAACACACATCCAAGAGACGGAAGACACGTTAGTTTTACCTTTGTGCTGTTCATGACGGCCATCGGTGTTGTTTGCAGCAGCTTACAATCTCCTCTCGCATCGATTATTATAGAAAGGTGAATAAATAGCGTTTGGATTTTATAAATACGTAATCATTGCATCGATGTTATAGTTTATAAATGAAGAAACGAGCACCTGTCAATTGTGATATATATTTTCGGAACAGTGCGATTGTTTTAACAACATAAAGGGCTTCACCAAAAATAAATGTGTTTTAATTTCGACTGTAACAACAATTTATTCGCGGAATTCTTCAATTCAAAGGTAATTTAATTGCTTGAAGGTAAACGTGCAAACATTGCTTCAGTTTGAAAGCCGATTTCCATTATAATGGAGCTGGCAGATCCGTCGTATATGCGACCACCGTCATAAATGCGATTATGGGACCACCGTCGTATATGCAATCCGTCGTTGCCCGAAACGTCGTTATGCGGTGCATGACTATATGTATATGTATATGTATATGTATATGTATGTATATATATATATATATATATATATTTTTTTTTTTTTTTTAGGTGCTTGACCATCACCCTGTTTCTTCTACCTACCAGGCTGCTACGAATGGAAAGTTACCAGCTGAAAGAGTGACAAAAGCATCCAAGAAACAGAATATGCTAAAACCGGGAACAACTTCCATCTCTTCTGAAAGGTTTATATCATAGAGCATTATCAGATTTGTTTCGACACTAAAGGCTGAATTTATGCAAGGCACTTTGCGAGTGTCTTGCTCACACCCGCCTCACCTTAAGTGGTGACAAAAACATCGTTGTACTGACAGCTAATCGCCAATCTCGATGGCGATTTACGAAGGGAGATAAACAGCTGATTAATTGTGTGCGCCTAAGTTGTGCTCTTTAAACATTTCAATTTTATTTTTTTCAGTCCGCCATGTAAGAGATTACCAAACTAATTCACCTGAATGACTCCACAATGGCCTCGTGTACATCAATTTTTAGTTTGTGTGTTCCAACAACGGGAACATGTCGGGAAAGAAAAGGGAATTAAGAAGCACCACTCTAATAATTCCTTATTAGAGCAACAAATGGGTTTAATTAAAGTATGGTATTCAAGGTTCACCAAGGAACGCATGGGAAGATATTTCAAAAAGGATGGCCGCCCATTTCCCAGAGCACCCAAAATCCTCTGCCAGGGACCTCCAAGGACTCTGGTGGATGAAGACAAAGGTACTGGCTTGTGAGAAAAACCAGGAGGTGGGGAGGCTGTGATCGGTGAACTGGACGAATAAGTTGTTGTGATATTGACCATAGCTGGAGACTTGATCAAGCACATGATGATGCTGGAATGCTGGACAAATTTGATATTGTCACACTTCTCCAGAGGATTGCATATATCATCGAAGATTGTCGATGCACGTCGGCGAACTGCCTTATTCCTATCCTCTTATGCCTCCTCTTGAGCAAATTCAAGCACTACAAATGCATCCATATTCACCGTCTCGTGTCAATTACCAATTATAAGCCATGCAATGCTTGCTTTTCAAGGTCTTAAACATATCTGCCGTGTAGAGGTTTGTTTGTTAATTAAACACTTGTGATTAGGTTTTGATCACGCGGTAATCACTCTTCGGTGATTAACTTTGAATGGGTGATCATCGCACAATTAGCAATTCTACTCCTCACTCTTAAACTACTTCTTCTGATTCTTCTTCTTCTTCTTCTTCCCCCCCTCCCCTTCCCTTTTATAAGGGGTGAGGTCTGATGACACCAAGCTTCTGTCCTGCCTTGACCACAGTACTCCCCCACCTCCTGTCCTCAGCCAATTTTTTTTCCACTCTCCAACCACAGCTACCTTGCTGATATCCCTCCTCTCACAATCTTCCCATCTGAACCGCAGTCTACCTCTTTTCCTCCTTCCAATCTGCTCTCTGCCATTCTTTCCCACCCAACCCCAATCCACACCAAGTGTCCAGCCCATATCAGCCGGCATTTCACCAATGAAGCTCACCTGCACACCAATCTCCTACCTCAGTTCATCCATCCTTCTATCCACCCGCTTCACTCCCGCAATCCTCCTGACCCACTTGTTCTCTCAAAACTGCAGCCTCTGTTGTTCTCTGTCAGTGCCACCATCTCCAGACGATAAAGCTAAGCCAGCGTTACACACGGTATCAGAACCTTCCCTTTCAATTTTATTTGTCTTTCTGTCTGCCATTACTCACTCCATCTCCCCTCATGCATTCACACCCACCTGAATCCTCCTCCGCACCGCTGCCTTGGACTTTCCATCCCGGTCACTGTTCCCCCATCTATCCATCAATTGGGACCATACTCTGTGCAGAGCATTGGTGCTGCCTAAGCAGTCTCCTCGGCTATTGGGCACAATCCTGGATGGGTCGCCACTCCGACACTCCCCCCCCCCCCTTCCAGACACTCAAACCAATTTCTCTGCCTGATATCCTTCCCTTCTAACCTGATATGCATTTATTTTCTCTGCTGCCTGACCCACATCACCTTGGTGTTCTCCATACTCAGCTTAAACCTATGTTTCCCAAATGCCTCCTTCCACTCCCCCAGTACTTCCTGCCTCTCCTGCCCACTCTCCACCACAGCAGCCAGATTGTCCACATACAAAATGCTTCCCGTGCTACTCCTCAAGCTTACCTTCTGCTTACCAGCTCCATTATCATGATAAACACGAGTGGGTTGAGAGCACTTCCCTGCCTCAAACCGATGTTCACGCTGAACTCCACAGGCATCCCAGGACCAACCAAAACTCTTCCCTTCATTCCCTTGTACAACCCTTCCACCAACCTAACTATTGCTTTCAGCACTCCCATCCATCTCGATATCACCACCACCATCTCTCTCGGGACAGTGTTGTCGACCTTCTGCAAGTCCACACATCCCAATGCCATCTCACCTTGCACCTCCATCCTCTTCTGTACCAGCTATCTCAGTGTGAACATCCCATTAATTATTCATCCCCCTACCAATTCTAAACCCCTGCTGCTCTTCTCCGATCTCCTTATCTTCCCGTCCAGAATCCTCTCCAACACTTTCATTACATGGCTTGGGAGTGTAATGCTCCTGCACTTCTCCTGATCTTGAACATCGCCCTTCCCCTTCCATATTGGCACAATTTACCCTGTCTTCCACCCCTCCGGAATTAAACACTCTCTCGTTCTTATGTACAACTGACTCCGACTTCTTCTGCTGTAATTATCATCTCTGTACACACCTCATCAATGCCTGGCGCTCTTTCCTTCTTCATCCTCCTCAATGCTGTTCGCACTTCCTCTCGGGACAGTGATATCTCCACCAACTCCACTTTTCCCTCGACATAGCACAGTTGCTCCAGATCACTGTTGCTTCCTTCCTGGTTCAACAGCTCTTTGAATTATCCTTACCACACTTTCAATACTGCCCATCTCTCTGTCACTATTTTCCCACCACCATACTTGATCACTGCCCCCCACTCGTTCATGTCCTTACCATCCTCATCCCTGTCATGATGTCATGAGCCAATTTATGCATCGTCTGCCTCCCACCATCATTTTCAAACTTGTTGTACACCTCCTTTTCCATGTCATTCCTCACCTTATTCGCAGCTCTCCTTGCTGCATTCTTCTTCTGCCCATACAGGTGCAGCAACCCTGCATCTGGCTACCTCCCTCTCTTCTTGAACTTATCTCTCCTTTTCACCAACTACCTTCGCTACCTCCTCTGTCCACCGTACCTGGTTTCTACCTTCGATGATGCAACCTTTCCTTACGTCCTTCCACACAACTTTTACAATTCCCCTAAACTCCTGCACTTCTTCCACTCATTCTCTAAGCCTTCCGCTTCTTCGTTAAGTTGCTCGTACCTAGTCCTTAACCTCTCCTTGTACACGATGAGGACGTTTCCACTACACTTCCCCCACCTAATAATCTTCCGAGCCCTGCTCTTAACCTTCCTGATGTTCTTCATCTGTACCACAAACACCACATGCTTGTGCTGGGTGGTAACATGCTGTCCCACCACTGCCTTGCAACCCTTAACTCTCCATAACCGTCGCTTCCTTACCACCAGCAAATCCAGTTCTGCTCTGTGTCCACTCCTCTCGGTAATCTTGTGGCTTTCCTCCTTTTGAAAAAATGAACCAGCTATGGCCATCCCATCCCTTGCCATCAGCTCCACTAGCTCGTGACCCTTTCTCTTCCTTCTTCCTCAACCAAATTTACTGACACATTCCTCTTCACCTGGCTCCACTACTCCCACATGCACATTAAAATCTCCCACAATGCACAGCATCACCTCCATCTCAACCATTCCCATCATCCTCTTCAGTGTGTCCCTGAATTCCTGCTTCTCTGCCCCAGTCCTTCCAGTTTGTGGCCCAAACTCTGACTTAACACACACCATTTGCCTCTGGAGCACCACCCATGCCATAACTATCTGTCCCTCCCATCTTTACACACTGCCCATCTGCTTGCTGATCTCTTCCAATACTATTATTCCTACGCCAGTCTCTTAAACGCCTTTCGTAAATTCGGCCCTAAATCTCTAAGACACATGGTTGAGTTTGTCAGTATGCCATTTTCAAAAATGTATTTGGACAGCACACCCCAACTTGAAACTAATCCTTCCACTCACATATGTGCAGACGTTTCTCCTACACTGCAAAGTGGCATGCACTTATTTAGAAACCAGTATTGTGACGTTTTGGACAACTTTACATGACTAACTTTAATACAAGCAGAATGTATTGGAAGTCATTTTGATTCTTAATGAAAGATGAAAGCTTTGCACATGGTCAGGAGCTCAGGTGTGCCAAGGAAGGACTTTGCACGACGGAGGATTCCGAGTCGACGACTGGCTTTGGATGCCAGCTTGGAAATGTGACTTTCCCAGGAAAGATCATGGCAGGATAGTGAGGCCCAGAAGCTTGAATGAAAGGACATCTTCAAGAGGATTGTTGAGAAAATAGAGTGGGGGTGGGGGTTCCAGATGGTCCTTTCGGAGCGACATCGTGAGAGTGAGATTAGTCAGGTTTGAAAGACATGTTCAAAGTATTGGACCAGCTTGTGATTTTTATCCAGATCTGCAGAGAGTGAAGAGGCTGCTGCTTGCCAATCTGAGGGATGAGAGATGGTACGACAGGGGGTGTAGTTATCACCAAAGAGATTGAGGATTTTCCAGAGAGTCAGAGAGATCATTTATGGAAACCGGAAAAAGCACAAGGCCCAGAACACTGCCTTGAGGAACTCCAGCCTGGACAGGAAGAGGGAATGAGACGACTGGAGAGGAAGTCCAGGAGCCATGAGTGGAGATTGCCTTGGATGCCATAGGAAAAGAGTTTTGGTGAGCAGGGCAGGGTGTTTGCCCGTATCGAAAGCACGTGATATGTCTCGGAGATGTTTCTGATCTCACGTCTGGCATTGAGGACTTCCATCCATTGTTGAGAAAGCAGGAAAAGAGTCAGACTTTTATCTCACTATGGTGAATGTATACCATCTTGAAAACACACCTTACTCACTTGTGTGTGTTGGGAATTGGTCTGAGGATGATAACATTGAATATCTGCAGTGGCTGGTCCAGATTCTTACTCGCACCCAGCCTAACCAATCTGGGATATCTTGAAACATTACTTTTCATTTCAATCTGGGACTTTTTGAAATTGTAATAAAGATGTACAGTGTGGGAGATAATTCTGGAAACAGAAAAAGCTTGGTGTGAAATGCAAATACGATGTGACAGTATCTCACGGCGTGTGTAAAATTGAAATGCTGCACACTCAGCTGAGGAGAGAAAAAGGGACAGCAAAGTCAGCGAAGGTTTTTGGGCAGCTACACATCCATTGCGATCACTTTGTGCTGATGTACATCTTATTGTTCTTGAAGGAACGTTGACGTCTCTACATTCAGCTCGGTCATTCATAAGATAGCTACTGTATCATATATCATGTCGAGGACATCCCCTGAGTTGCTTAGCATCACCTTGGTCAGAGTTTATACTTTCATATTCGACCGGTTCTATTATTAACAATATCAGTTTTGCACGTCTTCCTCAGTTCAGTTTCGTCTTATGTACAGCTCCTGCTAAAATGTAGTCAGACTACAACCTGTCTCATGGAGTTGCCTTCGCTTGCTAAAGACTGATTTACATAAGCTTACCATTTGATGCTTCCTTTCCAAGAGCCATTTTAGTCATCACATATTCTCCTCTCCGTAATGGTTTCTTCACCTGCATATACTTTTATTGTCCTTCTGCAGGTGTGGCACTTTGTGATGCCTTGTGTGACAACTAATCACAGTGTACTTTATCGACACACGGCATCGCATCCCGTGCAAAAAAACATTCCAGTTTTTATGCATGGGATGCAATTCTGTCACGCTTTTTTGCATTTTATTCCCAGTTTTTACTGCTTCCACAATTATTTACAATGAACTGTTTTTTTTTTGTAATGGTGTATTAATGTATCACGATGTGATCTCATGTTCATGTCTCTGTTTACAGTTGCAAATTTCACCTCCTTTTAAAAACTCTGCATGTCTTTGTGCTTGCCTTGAGCTCTTTGTTTCTATAATGTGCTTAAGCTGCTTGTCCATTTGCTTTAGAGAAGAGGTGCTGCAAACAAAAAAGCGTGCTTGCAAGAAGATGATGGACTACAGTTGTACCACTCCTCTTCTCCAGCAAATAAATGTCCCATGGTATGTTCTTTCTTTTTCACTGAAAGGCAAGGTTGTTCTCCAAGTGACAGGAGTATCAATCTTATGATCGGTTTGTTTTTGTCCTCATTTGTTTTTTTTATTTTTTTTTAATTTTTGTTGCTTTCAAGCCCGAATCCTAATTTTCATTCTTGGTTGAAGGCATTAATTATTCTCATTTGGTTTCTCGAACGCTTGTTCCAGCAGTGCCAATTTAACGTGTAGCTGGTAATTGGAGTAGCTCGTTTCAACAGCAAAACAATATGCAAGCATGGTCGGTTGTTTTTTGTTATTTTTAGGTCATCTCTTCGAGCATGACCTAATAATATTGGTGTTGAGAGGAGAGGTGACAATCTGTCCGTCCGTCCGTCCGTTCACAATGAAGTTGAAGCGGGAGATCTGGTCATTAGTGATCCTGATAGAGGTCGATGAGACGTACACGATGGTATGACTTTCAAGGTCACCGAAGGTCAAGGTCAAGGTCACGAGGCCTTTGAAGTTGCGAAAATGACGATTTTCAAATTCTATCTCCTCCACCATTTCTCAAGCGATCTTGAAATTGATTGTGGCATATGAATCTATGGGACAATATCTAAATTTTGATCAGGCCGGATTTTCGATATTCGCTTTCGTTTTCGTGTCACGTGACTTCAAAGTTGGCAAAAAATGCGAAAATGACGATTTTCAAAATCTATCTCCTCCTATATTTCTCAAGCGATCTTGAATTTGATTGTTGCATATGAATCTATGGGACAACATATAAATTTGGTCAGGCCGGATTTTCGATATTCGCTTTCGTTTTCGTGTCACGTGACTTCAAAATTGGCAAAAAATGCGCAAATGACGATTTTCAAATTCTATCTCCTCTGCCATTTCTCAAGCGATCTTGAATTTGATTGTGGCATATGAATCTATGGGACAATATCTAAATTTTGTCAGGCCGGATTTTCGATATTCGCTTTCATTTTCGCGTCACGTGACTTCAAAGTTTGCAAAAACTGCCCTACCTTCAGGAGGCTATATATTTTCTCGCAGAGATGACCGTCACTCCCGCACGGGGGTAATTTTTTTAATGTTTAACTTGCCAACTTGCGATGTTCAAGTTGCACAGCAAGCATAAAAGGCTCCCTAATCACATTTTTATGCCTCTGCAGCCGAAGGCCAGAGGCATTATGTTGTTGGGTCGTCCATCATCGGTCCTATGTTACCACGATAACGTGTGAACCACTGAAGGGATTTTGACCAAATGTGGCACAAGTAGAGACTGTAATACAAAGATTTATCTTGTATGGTTTGGGGTTTGAAAGGTCTTAGGTCATGTGCCATTTGCAAGTCATTTTTCAGACCATAACTTGAGTCAGAAGCATTTGATGTCTCTCTTCGACTTATCCGTTTTTGTCTCAAACGTAACTGTGGGTTAACGTCTAATGTGGGTGGAGGCACAGCCATTGATTCATTCATGCTAAATTGCATTTTATATTTTATTTTTTAGTTCTTCTTTACCAATTTTACTTCGTGTTCTTAACTAGTGCATGTCAGGTTGAATTTACCACATGAGTGGTGGGGCATGGACTCAGTTTTCACCCAACGAGGCTTGCCCATCCAAAATCGAGATTCATGATGAACTTTCCTCTTTTTAAAATAGAACCCCCGAAAAAACTGGTACAGCACTCGGGAGAATGCAGACCTCTGCCAGGCTGAACAGTTTGTTTTGTATCCCACTGAGAGGCTGAATCTGCATCCGGACGTGAACCAAATTCTAATCTGCTTGATCTTGTCACCTACCCAACTCATCCACCAAGTTTTGGCTGAATCCATCCATAAGAGATATCCTGCTTTCAGACAAATAGAAGTGAAAACGTAACATCCATCCACTGAGGTGATGAAATTTGGGAGATCAGCTTGATGCTGGTCAGGTCAGATTACATCTGTGACTTGTTACAGGTACCATGTAAACCCGTACTAACCTGTTTCGTGGACAGGTTGTCGGTGACGAAACAGTCTCCCCCCCTAAGTTTATTCGTGAGGAGGGTGTGTGATATGGACACCCAGCAGGATGAAGAAAAAAAAAACCTGTCAAAGGGCGGAGGAGCTCCTTGTGAGCCAATGGCCATCCATATCTAATGCCCAACTGTGTCTGCAGACGTCCTCCTGCAGTTGGTTTACTTTTTTATTAGGAGGTTGGTGGCAGGATTTGCACTCCGGCCACCGTAAAACCCTTCATTCCGCAAAACATTCCAAAAGCATTTTTAAAATCTGAAAACCCACTCTGTGGGAGTACCTCCTGTGCAAGCTACCCTTCGCAGGGCAGCTCACCGGATGACAGGATTGGGGAAAGCCTTCGGGACCCCCACTCTTTGATAGGAGGGAAACCACGGGGTAACATTCCCGGGTCAGATTGCGGTAGTGTGTGTCGGAGTGGTGCTGAGGTGTCGTCCACCAGACGGCAGTGTCCTTGAGTTAAACTGAGGCAGTCCCTTCGGGTGGGTGCCTAGAATGTCCTATCCATAAGAGAGGATGATCACCTGTCTGTCATTATCTGAGTTCAAGCATTTGGACATCAGTATTACAGCACTCTTTGAGGTTCGGAGACCGGATAGTGGCGAGATCATGGCGGGTGGTTACGCCGACTATTAGTCTGGTCACCGATGCTTACCATGCCCAAGGAGTTGCTGTAGCTGTGTCCAATAAGCTGACTCCAATGATAATTGAGGTAACACCTGTCAACGAGCGTATTATGAGACGAAGGATTCGTCACTCCTTGGGTGTCATTTTCCTGGTTTCTGAATATGCTCCGACCTGAGGCGAGTGATCTCACCATGAAGGAAGCATTCTCTGCCGTGCTTGAGTCTGGTTGATCAGTGCCCCATGCGAGATACTCTTCTCGTCTTGGGGGATTTCTTTGCATCCAATGGAACTGATGGGGATGGTTATGAGATGTGTGTTGGTCCCCATGGGTCAGGAACTATGAATCAGAATAGCACAAAGTTACTTGACTTTGCAAGAAGTCATGGACTTAGGGTGGCTGGTTCATGGTTTCAGCACCCACAGGCTCATCGCTGGACTTGGTATTCCAACGCTGGTGATGTGGCAAAGGAGATTGACCATGTGTTCGTTGATGGTCGCTGGAGGATGATCCAGAACTGCAGGGTCTACCGGAATTCTCAATTCCTCAATACTGATCACCCGCTTGTTGTAGCAACTCTGAAGTTGCAGCTTAAATCCAGGAGAATGGTACCATCCCAGCCTAGGCTGGATGTTGGCAAGCTCAAGGATGAGAGGGTAGCTGAGGAGTTTGCAAACAGGCTGAGTGGAGATTTGGGGGGTTTGGGTGCTTTGGGGGACCCTGAAGAGTTGTGGAGTGCCTTAAAGATAACTGTCCTTGATGTTGCTGGTGGATGTCTTGGAACTCACCGTTGGGCAAAGAAGAATTTTGTCTCTCAAGGGACACTGGATACCATTGACCAGAGTAGCAGCGTCAGGCTGAATGGCAGAGCTGAGCTGTTCAGGAAGCTGAGGCGTGAAACTGCACGTGTACTCAGGGTGGACAAGGAGGCCTATGTGTGAGGAATCTGTGAGGGGGTAGAGCATCACCTGTGGTCAAGTGATTCTCGTCCTGCTTGCAGGGAAATTTGTGTATTGCGTTCGTCCAGGTACATCCCTCGGTGTACTGCAGTCTGAAGTAAAGGCCTGCTGGGCCGGTTACTTTGAGCGGTTGTACCAGGCTGATCCACCAGCTGTCGAGTGGGACGTCAGGTGTGTTAAAACCACTGTTGCTGACCCTGCAATAACTGTGGTCCATCTTCATTTCTGGAAACAGGCTGCGATGAACCGGTTGAAATGGGGTAAAGCTCCAGGGATCTGTGGCATCCATGCTGAACTTCTCAAGGCTGGTGGAAATGCTGTACTTTTGTGATTGCATGCAGTTCTTTGCTCTGCCTGGAACACAGGCATCATCCCAACTGACTGGGAGAGGGGACTTTGTCCCTCTCTGGAAAGGGAAGGGTGATCGCCAAGACTGCAACAACTACCGAGGGGTGACAGTGCCAAGGGTGCAGGGCAAGTTCTTTGCTCGGATAATTTTTGATCGGGTTCACCAACATCTGCAGTCAGGCTTGACACCAAAGAGGTCAATGATTGACTGTGTCCTTGCCCTTTGGGTCCTCACCGAACCCAGAAGAGTTTCCGCAGGGGCTGTATGCAGCCTATATTGATCTCTGTGAGGTGTTTGATTCAGTGAATCGGGATGCCATCTGGAGGATTCTTGGTCTTCCTGGTCACGTCAGGTCAGGTATGGGAGCATGCGCCAGAGCAGCGCGTAGCTGCGTCCACTTTCCGCCGGTACTCCAGGGGCCTCCGTCTGGCCATCGCCTAGGCAGATGCCTGACCCATCCCCATCTCCTTGTGATTCCGATCAACCTGCTGGAACCACGAGGCACGTGGTTGGCCCATTGGCCGCCTCCACTCAGGAGACTCCCTCGCTGAGAGAATCTAGTGAGCAGGATCAGCGTCAGGAAAACGAGCCACATGTCCATGCAGCTGCAGCTGACGCTCACGGACTATGCAGGTAATAAATCTCATTTTAATCTCTCTCAGCAACCGCTTGTTGGACACAAAGTCCGACCAGCGATAGCCAAGGATTCTCCGAAGACAAGGTACCAAAGGAATTAAGTCGACATCTCAGATCCTTGGTCAGAGTCCAAGTCTCGCATCCATAGAGCAAGACTCGAAGCACCAAGGACTTGAAGACTCGGACTTTCGTCCTCCCACACAGGTACGGGCAGCGCCACACCCCATTATTCAGTGAATCCATGACTCCCCAGGTCCGACCCAGATGTCGATTGACCTCTGACTCACAGCCAGCAGAGACGTGAATATCACTGCCAGGGTAAGTGAATCTCTCCACGACCTCAACATGCTCACCACAAACAGACACAGACAGGACAGCAGCATCAAATATGTCATTAAAAGCCTGGATCTTAGTTTTGACCCAGGAAACACGTAATCCCAGCTGCTCCGACTCCTCATTCAGCACCTCGAGGGGCCCCAAAAGGATATCCAAAGTCTCCGCAAAGATGACTGCATCATCTGCGAAATCACGGTCAGAGATCCTGACATTCCAAAACGATGCACCGCACCTTGAGCTCTCCGACATCCTCCCTAGAATCCAGTCCATACAAGTGATGAAAAATGTGGGTGCCAGTACACACCCCTGACGAACTCCATTAACAACTGGAAATAAGTCAGAGATGGTACCACCACATCTCACAGCACTCTCAATACCAGAGTGGAGTTCAGACATCAGATCGATCAGTTTCATGTTTCATCGATCAGCAAGCACCCCACGAAGACCTAGAATCCTCCAGAGGGCATCCCAATTCACTGAATCGAATGCTTTACAGAGATCAACATAGGCTGCAAGCACCCCCCCCGCCGAAACTCTCGTCTGCGTTCGGTGAGGACCCGAAGAGCAAGGATACGGTCAATCGAACTCTTTGGCGTTAAGCCTGACTGCTCTGGACGCTGGTGCTCAAGCAGATGGTGGCGAACCCTTTCAATAATTATCCGAGCAAAGACCTTGCCCGGCACTGAGAGCAGTGTCACCCCTCAGTCGTGGTTGCAGGTTTGGTGATCAACCTTCCCTTTCCAGAGAGGGACAAGGAGTTCCCTCTTCCAGTCAGTTGGGATGATGCCTGTGTTCCAGGCAGAGCACAGAACTGCATTCAACAACATGAGTGCAGCATTTCCACCAGCCTTGAGAAGTTCAGCATGGATGCCACAGATCCCTGGAGCTTTACCCCATTTCAACCGGTTCACCGCAGCATGTGTTTCCACAAGCGAAGGTGGTCCACACTTGATTGGAAGGTCAGCAACAGTGATTGCAACACCGCTAACGTCCAACTCGACAGCTGCTGGATCAGCCTGGTACAACCGCTCAAAGTAACTGGCCCAGCGGGCCTTCACTTCGGACTCCTCTGTCAAGAGCCTACCACCCTCTGCTCTAACTGCAGGACACCGAGGGATGGGCTTGGATGAATGCAATGTGCGAATTCCCCTGTAAGCAGGATGAGAATTACCTGACCACAGGTGATGCTCTACCCCCTCACAGATTCCTCACACATTGGCCTCCTTGTCCACCCTCAGCGCACGTACAGTTTTACGCCTCAGCTCTGAGCATTTCAGCCTGGCCCTGCGACTCTGGTCAATGGTATCCAGTGTCTATTGAGAGACAAAATTATTCTTTGCTCTACGGTGAGTTCCAAGATGTGCACCAGCAACATCAAGGACGGTGGTCTTAAAGGCACTCCACAACTCTTCAGGATCTCTCAAAGCACCCATACCCCCCAAAATCTCAACTCAGCTTGTTCGCAAACTCCTCAGCTCCCCTCTCATCCTTGAGCTTTCCAACATCCAGCCTCGGCTAGGATGGTACCATTCTCCTGGATTTAAGGTGCAACTTCAGAGTTGCCACAGCAAGCCGGTGGTCAGCATTGTAGAACTCAGCACTCCGGTAGACCCTGCAGTTTTGGATCATCCTCGAGCAACCATCAACGAGGACATGGTCAATCTCCTTTGCCAGACCACCAGCGTTGGAATACCAAGTCCAGCTATGAGCTTGTGGGTGCTGAAACCATGAACCGGCCACCCTAAGTCCATGACTTCTTGCAAAGTCAAGAAACTTGGTGCTATTCTGGTTCATAGTTCCTGACCCTTGGGGACCAACACACTTCTCATAACCATCCCCATCAGTTCCAGTCGATGCATTGAAATCCCCAAGACGAGAAGTGTATCTCGTCTGTGGCACTGATCAACCTCAGACTCAAGTGTGGCGTAGAATGCATCCTTCACAGTGAGATCACTCGTCTCAGTCTGAGCATAAACAGAAACCAGGGAAATGACACCGAAAGGCCCTGTCACACCTTGACGATTTAGCCAACGTATGCCTGATGTATGCAAAATTGGGCTGAAATGCTGGCACATGTCGAATACGTTATGGGTAAGTTTGTATGCGTAAAAAAACACTGACGTACATCGTAGTACGCTGGCTTTCATCGTTGTACTTTGCGGTTGTCCTCAAATTTTAGTATGCTTGAAATTTTACGACGTATGCCAGCGTATGACTCGCACGTTCCGCTATGCTGGCCATAAGTTGTAGGCACGTTATGCGATCGTCGACACACGTTACTTGTAAGTTACTCATAAGTCGAAACACATCGAGGTAATGATTGGCGTACCCGAAACTTATTTATAACCTATGAGTAACGTGTTGTAGGCACGTTACACGACCGTTGACACACGTCGAGGCATGTTATGCGATCGTTGACACGCGTCGAGGCACGTTTCTTGTAAGTTACTCATTAGTCGAAACACGTCGAGGTAATGCATAGCGTACCCAAAACTTATTTCTACCTATGAGTAACGTGCTTTGAACCTATGTGTAACGTACCTCCAACGCATATTGACTTATGTAGACGTATTTGATTGACGTCTTCCGGACGACCACAGAACTTACTGAACGTGTTTCTAATTTACATCTACCATATAATGGCATATTGGCAGCATTTAAAAAAAAAGAAAAAACAATAACTTCCGATATTTCGTCATGTGCCGTTACGTCATGTGCGATTGTCTCTTCAGTTTGCTCATGTTTTTTTCTTAGTTCCTCCTCTGTGAATATTTTCTGTTTGAGGATATTGTCACGTCGAAATTTAAAAGCAAATGTCCGAATATATTTTAAAATTTGTGATAGACTAAAAAAAAAACAATACTTAAAAAAACAACTTCAGATATTTCGTCACGTGTCTTCACGGAGCCAAGGAGAAAAAAAGCAAATGTGCCTTGACGGAGAAAATAAGTTTTGGGTATGCTAAACATTACCTCGACGTGTTTCGACTTATGAGTAACTTACAAGTAACGTGTGTCAACGATTGCATATCGTGCCTCCAACTTATTCCCAGCGTAGCGGAACGTGTGAGCCATACGGCGAGTACGTCGTAAAATTTTCAGCATGCTTGAAATTTCACGACGTACGAAACGTACCACGAAATATGACAGCGTACTTCATCGTTTTTCAGCGTGCTCTTAACATATACACAACGTAACCATAACGCATTCGACGTGTGCCCGCGTTTTAGACACATTTTTCATAGGTCGGCATACGCTGGCTAAATCGTCAAGGTGTGACTGCGCCTTAAGGAGTGACGAATCCTTAGTATCATACACTCGTTGACCGGTGTTACCTCAATTTTCATTGGAGTCAGCTAATTGGAAACAGCTACAGCAACTCCTTGGGAATGGTAACCATCAGAGCGACCAGACCAATAGCTAGTAGGTGTAACCACCCACCATGATCTCGCCCCAATCCGGTCTCCGAACCTCAGAGAGTGCTGCAATACCGATGTCCAAATGCTTGAGCTCAGACAACAGACAGGTGATCATCCTCTCTTTGGGATAGGACATTCCAGGCACCCACCCGAAGGGACCGCCTCAGGTTAACCCAAGGAGACCGCCGTCTGGTGGACGACACCTCAGCACCACTCCGACACACTCTCCCGCAATCTGACCCGGGAATGTTACCCCGTGGTTACCTTCCCATCGTCAAAGATTGGGGGTCTCGAAGGCTTTACCCCAATCCTGTCATCCGGTGAGCTGCCCTGTGAAGGGAAGCTGCACAGGAGGTACTCCCACGGAGTGGGTTTTCAGATTTCTTTGCGTTTTTGTGTTTTGCGGAATGAAGCGTTTTACGGTGGCCAGAGTGCAAATCCTGCAACCAACCTCCAAAAAATAATTAATCCAACTGCAGGAGGATGTCCCAGATACAGTTGGGTACTAGATATGGATGGCCGTTGGCTCACAAGGAGCTCCTCTGCTCTTTGACAGGTTTTGTTTTTAATCCTGCTGGGTGTCCATATCCAAACACCCTCCTCACCAAAAAAACTAGTGGGGGAGACGGTTTAGTCGCCAACAACCGACCATAGAACATGTTAGTACAGGTTTCATGATGCCTGTAGCAAATCACAGATCTAATCTGGCCTGACCACTGACAGCCTGGTACAAAAGTGTTTGATTCAGTGAATCGGGATGCCCTCTGGAAGATTATTGGTCTTCGTGGGGTGCCACCAAAACTGATCAATCTAATGTCTGAACTATACTCTGGTACTGAGAGTGCTGTGAGATGTGGTGGTACCATCTCTGACTTATTTCCAGTTGTTACTGGAGTTGTCAGGGGTGTGTACTGACCCCCACACTTTTCACCATTTGTATGGACTGGATTCTGGGGAGGATATCGGAGAAGTCAAGCTGCGTTGCATCGTTTGGGAATGGCAAGATCTCTGACCTTGATTTCGCAGATGATGCAGTCATCTTTCAATGATATCTTGGATGCTGCGATCCTGTCTGTACCTGTTTGTAGCAAGGATGTTGAAGTCATGGAGAGATTCATTTACCTTGGCAGTGATATTCATGTCTCTGCTGGCTGTGAGCCAGAGGGCAACAGATGTCTGCGTCAGGCCTGGGGAGTCATGGCTTCACTGGATCATGGGTGTGGTGCTGCCGGTACCTGTGCGGGAGGCCGAAAGTCCAAATCTTCAGGTCCTTGGTGCTTTCAGTCTTGCTCTATGGATGTGTGGGACTTGGACTCTGACCAGGGACCTGAGATGGAGACTTGATTCATTTAGTACCAAATCTCTTCGGAGAATCCTTGGCTATCGCTGGTCGGACTTTGTGTCCAACGAGCGGTTGCTGAGAGAGACTCAAATGAGATTTGTTACCTGCATCGTCTGTGAGTGTCAGCTGCAGCTGTATGGACATGTGGCTCGTTTTCCTGATGCTGATCCTGCTCACCAGATTCCCTCAGCGAGGAATTCTCGTGAGTGGAGGAGGCCAATGGGCTGACCATGTGCCTCATTGCAGCATGTTGATCAGCATCTCAAGGAGATGGGGATGAGCCAGGCATCTCTCTGGGGGGATGGCCAGACGGAAGCCCCTGGAGTACTGGCGGAAAGTGGACGCAGCAACGACACGCTGCTCCGGCGCATGCTCCCATACCTGACCTGACCTTGATGCATTTGACGCCTCGCGAGGCGGAGTGATGTAAGCGACATTTTTTGATGGTATGATGATAATAGATTTGGATGATAGGGTAAGGGTTAAAATAGTGCTATGTGGCATTGACTCCAAAATGGCCGATGTGTCCCTTACATCACTCCTCCTCGTGGTGCCACATATGTTGTATGTCCACATAGGAAATTAATCACCAGTTATGACCAAAATCCAATGCAGTATACCAGGCTCAGTGGTGTAATGGTTAGAGCATCTGCTCCGAGTCTGAGACGTCAGTCGTTCAAACCCCAGCTGAGTCGTACCAAATACTTTAAAACTGGTGTGGGCTGCTTCCTTGCTTGATGTTCAGCATTTAAAAGGATACAGCATGCTCAATCCCCATAGGTTAGCATCCATGGGGATGAGGGAATTCTTGCTGAGGCAATGCTTTTCTGTGTGCGGTGAGAAAGGTGACACCATTGTTGTGGCGTTGCTGGAAACCAGAATGCCGTGGAAAGTGACTCCACTTCCTTCAAGCTCCGTGGCTTTTTGGCTCGTCTACCTGGCTGTACGTGTGTGTGTGCGTCGCGTGCGTCAGCTCCACTATGAGCCTTAGTTCCCATTAAAAAAAAAGTGATGGTTGTAAAGAAGCATTTTTGACATTTTGACTTCACAGTGCCCCACGAAAGAAAAATAAAGTTGAGCGATCGCGCAAACAATCCTCACAATGGTTACAGTAAGAAAGATTTCCACCCAGTTTTAATTGAGGTTGCATCAATGTATGTGCCCATCAGAAGGACATGAAACTGTGTCGTGTCTGCTAGCATTAGTTGGTGGACGTTAAAGATCCCACCGTGTCCTTCACAAAGAATATACGAGCTGGCGCCGGCATGCTAAGCAAATTACAAATCTCTGCCCTATCCGTAGTTGAACATCAGGCCGGGTAAGCTGGTTCGTGAAAAACTTTAGCCAAAAGTTTTACCTGGCGAGAAGGTAAGCTGGGAATAATTGTCCATGTAAGAACAGCAAGCAACGCCAGCTCTGAAGATTGAAGCCATTGTGTGCTTCAGTGCATGTTTAAAATTACTCTATCACCTTGTATGCAGTGAATTTGTGGGAATTGATTTATGAACAGGAAACATTTTGTGAACAGCAAGACCACCATTGCAGTCATGTGCCATCTCTATCAAAGGTCGTTCTTGAAACTTAATGGCTTCTGGAATCCTTACGATATTGCTTTTTTTAGTGTGAACTAGACGACCCGTGAACCTGATGGGTTCCCGTTGTGACAGCGGTTGATGAAAAAAATCATTTCAAGAAAAAAAAAAAGATAGCTCCAGCGCACTATACCGCTGAGGTTGTTTGCATTGATCAAATACTCCCGACGAGTACTTGACTGAATCGGGAATTTTATTTTTAAATTTTTTTCGTTGCCCGATTTGAATGAAACTTGATACTGCATACCGCAGGCGAATGGTGAGCGAGGTGGCCCTAAAATTTTTGCGTTATCGTGTACCGTTTTGACTATTTTGGGAATATATATATATATATATATATATATATATATATATATATATATATATATATATATATATATGAGTTTTAGTAATATACGAGACAACCCGTGAACCCTTTGGGTTCCCGTTGTGACAGCGGTTGATTAAAAAAAATCATTTCAAAAAAATAAAAATTAAAAAAAGCTCCAGCGAACTGTACCGCTGAGCTTGTTTGCATTGATCAAATACCTTTCAGGTTTGGATGAGATGATTAATGATGCTGGGAGTTCCATGTTAACATCCCAGACATTATTAACCCAGGCGAACATCCCTGATGAACATTAACATGTGAGGATGGTTCAAGGTTCTCGTGGACTTTTACTGTGGAGCATATCATAGTAATCCTTCGATGCTGAAATATTTTGCAATCATGTTGTCTACTCTGAGCAACCTTGTACATGTAGTCGGGTGGGATCTGTTCAGAAGCCAACGACACATTCCATGTGGGGAGCAGGAGGGAGGAGGGGGAATAAAAAGATCAAAAATAAACAATTTTTCTCTTCAGAATGTGACCCACCTCCCCCCTCCTCCCCCCAAAACCACCCTCATGTTTCCAGGGGATAATCTTTTTTTTCTTTTTTATATATTTACAAAATGACAACCTATTTTAAAATATTCCAATGTGAAGCAAGTAAGCTGGTTATCCACAAATTGCGTGCATTGTCGATGTCCATGTAATCACTGTTTTTATGCGTTTGTACTCAAACACTGCACATGTTTTAGTGAGTGTTAAAGAACTCCAAATATCTGATTTGTATATATGGAGTTGTGGTTAATTGGGAGAGATCTAATGATTCTTAAACCTTTCCACACAGGCCAGCTGAGACTCCAGGACTACGAAAGGCGCGCCGTGGCGAGAAGCTTTTTACCTTCTCCATCAACGGAAGCCCTGTCGTGACTGCACAGCATTTTGTAAACATGCACGCCGGATTTGTGGTTTTGCATTGTCACATACTTTACAGATTGCATTTATAATTTTTATATTGATGGCAGTGTCGTTAAAAGTAGCCCTACTTTAAAAAAAAGGGACTGACGGTTGTTTCAAATCCCAAAATCTGAGGGATTAGCGGAGGGAGGCCGTGGCCCCCTTTCCAGGGCAGATACGGCCACGGGGAGTACAAATCAAGGTTATGGCATCGTCATGATGCTGCATGGCCTGTTTTGTCTGAATTCTGTTGTTGGTTTCTGAGAAGAAGATTTTTGAATGAAATACCAATATTTGGGGCAAAACCTGCCTTTACCCACTTTAAATGGGTGGATCTGGATGAGGAGCACAACCTTATGAGACCTTACTGTCCTGCTGCATTGTACCAAATTTGATCCATATTGCTCAGTTAGTTGTGAAGACATTTTAGTGAAAATGAAGGATTTGGGGAGAGGCCTGTAGCCCCCTTTCTGGGGAAGATATGGCCAGGAGCAGCACAACTTGAGGTTAGGGCATTGTACTGATGCCTCATGGCAAGTTTGGTCTGGATCTGTCTGGTGGTTTTTGAGAAGAAGATTTTAAAGTAAAATACCAATATTTTGTGCAAAACACCTCCTTAACTCCCTTTATAAGGGGGGGGGGGTGCATCCAGATGGGGACCACAACCCCATGAGACCTTGCTGTCCTGATGCATCATACCAAATTTCATCCATGAGAGAGAGAAAGAGAGAATGAATGAATGAGAATGAAGTATGGGGAGCTTGGGGTGGGAGGGGGGGGAGGTGGGGAGAGCTACACCTCACCAAACGTTTCTATTCACTGTGGGAGGGAGAGAGACAGAGAAACAGACAGACAGAGGTATGGGAGGAGAGTGCTACATTTTATTAGGAGGGGACAGAGTGAGAAGGGTGGGGGGGGTGGTAGGATGGGGGAAATGAAAAAAGACAGGTGAAAGGTGGAGGTTGGATTAGCATAGAGACTGCTATGTCACGCTTAATGACCGAACATGAGGGGGGGGGGGAGTCACAACAGTTTGTAAAGTAATCTGCTGGCGCGTCTGCAAAAACTTTATTTCCCAGTTCCAGAAAATTTGTGGGAAAATGAACTGAAAACCTTGAAGTACCGCTCACGTACGACCTTATGATCCCATCAGGCATGAACATCGAAAACAAAGCATTGTGACCAGATATCATACTTGGGGCGCAAAAAAACAGAAGAAGGTATTGCTAATTGAGGTGTTAATATCAGTGAATTTGGACGAACAATGCAGAAATCAAGAAAATGACCAAATACGAAGACTTAAAGCATGTAGTGAAATGTTCCTGGAAGTTGAAGAATGCCAAAGTTGTACGAATGATTATTAAGAACCTCACAGAGATATCAAAAACCATCCCTGGGAATATCACTACAAATGAACTACAGTTGGAAGCCGTCCCGGGCTCAGTAACGATCTTGAAGAGAGCCCTTGGCACAAAACTTTGAAAACAGAAAACTTCACAGCTTGGTCCATGAATTGACCCCTTACCAAAATGAAGGTGGATACTTTGAGCCCATCCTTGGAAAACTCCATTCCACATTCTGAAACTCACATATGTAGATACCAATCAACGAAACGCACACATACACACACTTTGAAACTTGGCAGGTCTCTGTTTCACCTCTTGAAACCCACCCACGTGTGGAGATAGCAGGCAACAACAACTTGCAGACACACACACACACACACACACACACACACACACACACACACACACACACACACACACACACACACACACACACACACACACACACACACACACACACACACACACACACACACACACACACACACACACACACACACACACACACACACACACACACACTTTTAATAGTATGGATGTTTTTTCTCATCTGGGGTTCTCCTTATGTGTTGTCTTGTCTCTCAATATATTATTCTTATTTCTTCAGCACACTTTTCCACCTCATTCAGCATTTTTCTGCACCGAGGTAAAACCTTTCAGATTTTGATAATGCCTGAAGAACCAAAATTTTCTTGAGGAACATGAAAATTGCTGACGGCATTTTGATGTTTGCACATTCTCCACTTGAGTGTGTTAACGAACATATTCGGCCTTAAGCCAACCATCCACAAAGCAGCTGCTTCGGTGATTTGCAACACCACACCTGACTGGTTTAGTCATGGTGTGGTCTGTAAACGGGACCATATACAGTGTACACGTGTGCTAATACTGATTAACTAAGTTATTTTTGTAATCCATTTTGTTCTCAAAGAAACCAACATTTCAACAAATGACTGCCTGTCCTTTTTTTTTTTTAAATCATAATAATAATTTGGGGGGGGGGGGGCTTTCTCTTTGTGATCAGAAAAAAAGATTGGCAACAACAAAACCATCCAAGATTGGCACCAACAATGAAGCTTTGCGACCTGCGACTCTGCAGAAGGTTAAATTTATTCAGGTATGCCTTGTACAAATCACAAAGCACATAATTCTGTCTTTTGTTGTTTGCATGGAAGCATAAAAGGGACATACCATGTTAATTTTTTAAATGCAAACTGATCTGATTCATGATATGTATATATATATATATATATATATATATATATATATATATATATATATATATATATATATATATATATATATATATATATATATATATTTATATATATATATATATATATATATATATAATTATAAGAGAAATGGTTGGTTATTTGTAAGGGCCCTTTACCAGTTATGATCAAAATCCTTGGCCCCCAACGTTGATTCCCACATTTTTAATTTATTTTATTTATTGCGCAAAAAAAAAATAAAAATTTAGTCCCGTTGGTTCAGGGTGGAAGGAGCACCCTCAATTCTCTCTGTAAATGTGTATCATTTCATGCCGCTTGGTGGGGGTGTGTGTGTGTTCCAAGTCATCTTAAATACACCAATTCTGGGGGAGTGAACCCACCTGTAAGGATGTTAAACTAGTGTTCCTGAAATACAATCTGGTAAAGTTTACTATTTTTTTTTTTTAAGATACTTGAACATTCACCTCCATATCCTTTTAAACATCTCCAGAAGGTTGCAGTGGACTATGCCATGTGTAATGGTATCCTATCATTTTAATATCTCAGCATTCATGTACTAAGTATATGTAATGGCTCAACTGTCATGCCTCGGACAAGTTTGCCATTCTATCATGATGTCGTGTGTGTGTGTGTGTGTGTGTGTGTGTGTGTGTGTGTGTGTGTGTGTGTGTGTGTGTGTGTGTGTGTGTGTGTGTGTGTGTGTGTGTGTGTTTGCTATTCCTCTCACATTATTTTAAAACCATTCCTGCAATAAGTTTACCATGCATTTTATTTTGTTTTCTCCTTTTAGAGCACCGTTAACTTGCTCAAGAAACCAGAGTAGACGAGCCATCCATAAGTTTACTCAGCCCCTACGCGGATGATTCCCACATATTGTTTGGGCCTGTCTTTGTTGATTGAAATGGTGGAGAGAGTGGTATTGTAATTCCTTTTTTGTTCTGTTGTGTTGCTCAATAAATGTCTTTTTTCTCAAATTTATTGTGCGTTGTTGATGCTTGAAAATATTTGAAGTTTTCAATAAAGTAATTTTGGACAAATCAAGCAACACAAGTGAATTTTTGTTTGTACTTTTGATAAATTATGAAGTTGTTACCCTTGCCGAAGGAGAGGGTATTGCATTTGGGTCTGTCTGTCTGTTTGTTTGTCTGCACAGAAATTTCTGGGTTTTCTCTGCAACCGCTTGTCGGATTGAGAGAATTTTCACCATTGGTATGACTACTCATGTAGAATGTTTTAATGATAATTATGACATCATAGGTCACATGGTGTGGCAGCCATATTGGATAAACTTTGGACCTCTGTATATCTGAAATAGCACCAAAGAAAAAATTGAAACCTGGCACACAGCAAGTACACCTCATGGGGAATGAGTGTGATTTTTTTTTTAATGATGTCATGGGTGCCTTCGTTATGTCATAATTGCATATGTAGAACGCTACATCCGATCAGTATGAAAATTTTTGAATCTAATCTTAGGATAAAATAGTACACATGAAAAAAATTGACGTCATCGGTCACGTGATTCGGCAGCCATATTGTTTTTTTTTTTTTTGTTTGTTTTAAATCTTCTCAAGTGGCTGAACGGATCGAGATGAAACTACACGTATGACCGCCTGTCCATGAGGAACAAGGTTCACACATGTCATAGATCACATGGTTTGGCAGCCATATTGGATTTACCCTAAAACCCATAAAGTACACCACTCAAAATAAATCCTGGCGAGAATCTGCAATCTCTGATTGCTCTTTTTCTTGTTTTGCTTTGCAACAGAGAGATCCACTCTTTATCTGTAAATCTTATGGTTGCATATCTTGAGTTGACGATCACCATAGGCTCAGGCCCTGCATGTTCTTAATGAGATGTTCAACTCTAAACCCCCTCAAAGCCCGATTTTTCTAATGCATGACTAAACTTTGGCACGTCATGGGTGATGAAAGTTGCAGTCTAGTTTCATTGGAATTGTATCGTTTCTGAGAATAAAACAAATACCTCTGGGGGGACAACTTCCCTCTCCCGTTCACCCCTCGATAGCCCCCCCGTCAGACTTTTTTTTTTTTTGATGCCATCATGGGTGATGAAGGTTGTGGTCAAATTTCATTGAAATTGTATGTGTAGTTTCTGAGAAGTTGTAAGTGTTTGTGGACTGACAGATCTCATAAGCTCCCCAGAACTACTTTACAGGTGCGCCAAAAACCATCCCTGGGAATATTACAAACGAACTACATTTCGAAACTGTCCGAGGCTCAGCAACGACTCTGAAGAGAGCCCTCGGCACAAAACTTTGAGAACAGAAAATTTCACAGCTTTGTCCATGAAGCATGACCCTTACTCAAATGAAGGTGGAAATTTTGAGCCAACCCTGGGAGGACTCCATTCCACATTCTGAAGCCCGCATATGTGGATACCAATCAACAACACACACACACACACACACACACGACTGCAGCCCAGTCAGGCACATCATGTGATGAGTGATATTCGAGTTGATTTCACCTTTAACCTCATCATGATTGGTGGTTCTCCGCTGGGGAATCCCGTGAACCTTTGTGGCGCAAGGAGATGGGGGATGGGCCAGGCATCTGCCTGGGGGATGGCCAGACGGAGGCCCTTGTAGTACCGGTGGAAAGTGGATGCAGCGACGCGCTGCTCTGGCACGTGCCCCCATACCTGACCTACCTGACCTACCTGACCCACCTGACCTACCTGACCTTTGGTGAAGCGTCAGCAGGGAGTGCTGCATCTCGAAGCATGCCGTCGTTTCAACAAGGACGGACAGAGCCACCTGTGTCGTCTGCATTCAGTTTTTCCGACAAACTCGGCCATTGTATGCTGGTGACGAAACGCCCTATGAACCCGGAGATGCGAAGTTGGGATAAATAATGGGGTTTGGACATTTTAGCAGAGAAGTTAAAAAAAATTCATTGATTTACTTGATCTCATGGCGTCGAGATTGTGGTCCAGATAAACTTTTATTTATCACCAGTCTGATTCTCCAATCCAGGTCCAGTCTGCTTATCACGATATATAAAATCAAAACGACTGGTACTTACTCGTGCGGTGTATAAGGTTCAGGATTACCAGTGTATCTGGACTACATTTTTTTTCTTCGGCGCGATTATTATATCTTCCACGATAATGAAATTCCGTCCGTACTGTACGTTTTGTAGAAGCGTGCTCGGGCACGGTTGAACCGCCCATCAAATGAAAGAAACGATCTCGAAAAACAACAACAATTACAACTACAACGCATCTCATTTCCGGGGAGCAGCTGAGGCACGTGACGTGTGGTGAGGGGGTTCCGGTTTGTTCCGTCGTCGCCGTCGCGTCGGACAAGCCTTGTTTATGGCTTCAATTGGAGGACGTAAAGCGCTACGTCGCCGTGTCCGAGTACGGTTCTCGCTCGACGAGCCGTTCAAAGCCAAGTGGCCCAAACTCTCGAATTCCATCACAGAGGCTGTGACCGATCTGTTGACCACGGGCCTGACTGAGGCCTTGCTGCATCGGAAACGGGCCGACCCCCGACAATGGCTAAATCGAGCGCGGTCACGGAAGAAGGACGACGCCGGCACGACGACCGAGGCCCAGGACGAGGACGAGGACGAGGACGAGGACGGGGAGCCAAGCGGCTGGAGCTCGCGCACCGCTCGCAGTGAACTGGCCGTCGGGACCAACGAGGTGCTCCGTGCGCTGGAGCGGGACTCGCTGGGGCTCGTGTTGATGTGTGCGAGCGCTCGCTTCCCCATCATGAGCCGGCACGTCCTCCTGCTCTGCGTGTCCAGGTCCGTTCCCGCGGCCCGTTTGCGAGGCCTGGGCGCACGGACCGCCGCGGTGCTCTCCTTGCGCTCCGTACTCGCCCTGGGGTTTCGCAGGGACTGCGTGATGTTTGCCGACACGATGCAGGCGATCACGACGCTGCTGCCGTCGCTCTGCGTGCCCTGGTTGCTCGACCCTCGAGCCGAAGGGGCTGCGAGCTTGGAGGGGTCTCACGAGGGGCTTCGACCCGAGGGGTCGGGATTGCAGCCAACGCGAGTCCTGCGCAGCATTCCCAACCCGAGCAAGGCGAATAAAAAGAAAATGAAGAAAGCCAATAAGGTTAAGAATAAGAAAATGTAGCGGTAGTGTCGAATAAATAATAATTATTTGTATTCTTGATATGATGACGTTCTGTGTTCAATTCTGAAGACCCCGCTCCACCCCACCCCCGATAGACACCACAATCACCCATCCATACCCAGGCAACCTTCCAGTCATGCCAATTGCCAATGTGTACGTACCCCTTTATTTATTTATTTTTTCCGTTGAAAGTGGCAGCATGGTGGTGCAGCTTCCTTCCTTTCGAGGTGCCTCGTCCGAGTTCAAATCCCAACCTGATTGTCGACCGTCAGATTGCTGCTTCAAGTGCATGAAGTTCAACTGCGAAAGGTGTTGTCCATCGGATGGATGTTAAGCCGGTTGTCTGGTGTTCGAGCATTAGTCGGTGAGTTATCGCCGACGCCGTGCCCAAATTGCAAATACCTGCTCTGACTCACCCACCTGCACTTGGCAAGCATGGCGAGTGTGCCAAACGCTCCCAACTTGAGTTGAGGGACGCCTTGTACAAGTTTTTGCAACATTGCGAGCATGTTATAATTGAGGATGATTTATTTTTATATGTGCAGTGTCAGGAGTTTTGTGATTTGGGGAGGGGGGGGGGTCCCATAATCTGAAGCTGGTTGTTATGCCATATTGTTTTTCTATGGTGCCAATCCTTTCTCCACGATGCACGAGCATGGGGCAATTGCGTACATTTAATGGGAAATTGAAAGGAATAAACCAAACTAGCGATACCCGTGCACATGCGCGGGATAGCAGTACAACATGGCTGGTAGCAGACGACAGACCTACACGGGGAATGAGAAAAATACGCATTGTGCAAAATGCAAGTGGTACTATGGAACGCCAAGACTTCCCAAACATTGTCGGCATGTCCGCTAAGTGCCACAGCAATTTCTTAGGGATCGTGTGACGGCGAGCCGAGTTTTTAGTGTGCAAGCTTGGTATTATAATAGAGATAATTTCCACTCTCAAAATGGAAGAATTCCTTGTGGAGTGAACGCGGAACAGCCTTTATGCCAGCGGTACGTGATCCAGAAGACCACCGCTCTGAACCGGCTTGGGACACCTTTGGGAGGTGTTCCTGGTTGCAAAGTCTGCCCACAGTCTCTTTATTCAATGGAAGTCACCCTTCGGAGTCGAAGAGTGGATGCAACAACCCCCAGGGAGACATGGATTGTCTTGTGTGGTCAATGACAACATTCCTGTTGGGTTAATTTGGTGGTCACGTTAATTAAAACACAAAGTATATCTGTCTAATCATTATTTGAGTGGTGTTGTTGCCATTTTCCACTCATTTTAGAGAGTCCTTTTATTTTTGTATAACAAGTTAGTTTTTGATCCACTGACGTGTTTTTCTATGTACAGACGATAGATCGATGTGCTTGCTGGATCTCTTTAACCAGAATGGTAATAATTCTCCCCACGGGGTTGGCTGAAATATAATATGTCAAATTTAATAAACAGGAATAAATTCTCATTTGGGGGGGGGGGGGGAAACCTGGAAAAAAAAATCCTGATTCGTAATTTGTTCCAGGGTGCCAGCAATGACTTGCGTAGTCTTTGCAAACGACACCGTGCGATCTTTAACGTTCTCCAACTCATGCCGGCAGATGGGACACCCGTTTCACAACCATCCGACGTTCAGCACTCGCATTGATGAATCGCCCTGCCCTTCGAACGCCGGGATGATGGTCTTATAGCTGGGTTGGGATTCAAACCCAGGGTAGACTGCTTCGAAGCTGATTGTGCATACCTCTAAGCCATCCTGCCATCCCACAAAGGGAGTGAACAAGATGCATTCACCTGCAAACTCAACGGCAGAAGTTGAAGGAAAAACTGGAATCCTGGAAAGAGGGTCAACGAGGGTAGAAACAAATGTGTGTATGGATGGAGGATGATCTGAAATGGTGGTAAACAGCTGTCTTGAAGCCTTGGAGAGAAGGATGAGATTGAAGAGACTGAGTAAGTTGATTCTACAGGTGAGGGGGGAAGAGGAACGAATGAGTGGAGGTGAGCAGTGATTCTGGATTTTGGGAGTTTCACCACAAGTTACTGGCAGACCACGTGTTCCCTGCACAAACCTGTTTATACACTCGTGGGACATCCTTGCACACTGCAAGCAACCACTTGGGTGCATCCTATGTGCCGACAATAATTACAAGTGGATATGTTTGTGAAAGAGCTTTATGTATCTGTGATTAAGTGGTTTGTGCTTTCATTCTGCAAGCAACAATAGACTTGATGACATCAAGAATTACTGAGTCGAATGAGCTCTCTATTTTAAAGTTTATTGCTGGAGTAATTTTTAATGCAAATACGGCAAAAGTTCTAGAATAAGAGGCAAACGAGGCACGCATTGTTGTTGCCTAGCAACCAGATAGAGCGCAAGCTCCATTGTTTTGAGTGAAGAAAAGGTCGTGTTCTTCACTGCGCAACCTTCCACGACCGCTGCTGAAAGCGAAATGAAAAGCTTGGCGAGCGTAGCTGAATATGTAAATTGTCGTCGTGGCAATATTCTGTGAAGCATTCCATTTCTTTGTCCATTGTCTTGGGTCACGTGACCTGCAATAAGCAGAGCGAGTCTGCACTGGCTGATTTTTCTTTTACAGAATTTTTCCGATTGTTGTGTGATTTTTTTTTTTCCTGGGATATTGACCTTGATTTGCAGCAGTTTGTGAAATTTCAGCTTTCTTGCCCACCTCTATGGGGCTAAACATTTTTTCCCCCATTTTATTATTTATTATTTTGCAAGTACATCATGACATACATTGTGCCCCTGCAGGATTGCTAAAAAGTGAACCAATCACTACCAAGTCGCTCCCCTGGTATATCAGTGAATGAGTGAGTGGTTGGAATGAGTTTTATATTGTTTTAGCTTTCAAAATCGTCCCGGTTGCCTAGTTTGAATCAGATGGGTCACCTCAAAGTGGCCTCAATGGTCGACGATTTTGAAGACCCCCCCCCCCCTTCCTTGTCAGATCTGCATCCGAATGCTCTCTTCCTGGACAGATTGGGAGAGCCCAAAAGTAGCGTCAACTGATAGGTGTCACGTGACTTGATCAAATTAGGCCAAGCAAGTCATGTGATGCCATCTTCTATGTAGGTGGTGTAGAGACTGTGACCAATTATTCCTTTAATGAGTTCTCCAAACCCACAAAAAGAAGCAGCCACCACAACCACAATTCACCCCCAAGAGCAGGTGTATTTAATAAAGTCATGATAATGGTCATGGGGAGTGAATGCACAAAAAGCAATCAACCATCAACAAGCAAACCCCTTAACTCACTGAATACATGACCCTGATACCAACGAATGAAGGGAAACCTTGATTATTGAACTTAAGGCCTCAGTCATTCATGAGAAATCGACAACAGATAGAGGTGAACAACACAAATACACTGATTGTGCCCAGTATGACACAGTAGGAACCGATGCAAAGAAACAAGGAGCGGCGTGGATGGCAGCTTGAGCAGACTCCCAGTGGTTTCTCCTGAGATGGGTTCCAGGCATCTCAACTGCTATTCCCCCCTCCCCGCTGTGCGTGCCTTTATCGTTTCCAGCCCCCACCTCACGCCATGACTTCTTACACTCCTCCCCACTCACTCACCACTGGGTGCCAGTCGTCCTGGAGGGCAGAACAACACCACCTTGATATTTACCCCCGCCCCTCCACAGCTCAAAAGCAAACCATGGTGACTGTGATTCTTAGTCTTCTGCAGTCTGGACATGCACTTAATGGCCAAGGACACAAAAAGAGCACAAAGGACAGATTCCAAAGGGAAAAACATCAATAAATGGGGTGGAATGGGTTGATCATTTTAGAAACCGACATGGGGATGGGTAAGAATTGTCGAACTATTACATAAGCGATACATATATAATCGCTATGGATTTCAGAATCAGATCCGACTAATGCATACAAACAGTTATTCAGACATATCAGACAGTTATTTCCTGAAATGCATGTCCAGGATGGACCCATCCCCATGTCTGCTGGGATTCTAACTTTGATGCGTTGGAGAAGGGTAAATAATAGATTCCCTTTCTTATGGGATGGCCTTTTTCTCTTTACGACAAACACGTTCATGCACGTGAGATAGCCACCAGCCCAAAAGAGGCTCGTCTACCCCCTTTCCATCAGGACACATTGACTTGGAGGTGGACGATTTATTTACACTTTTGATTAACAGGACATTTGATTAAGTACACCGCGGGCTTTTCCTGAGCAGTTATTCTGACGGTCAAATATGGCTGTGAATCATTTACCTCACCCACCTGTCTTTCATTGACGATCGACACCCATCTCTTTCACCGACGTTGGCGTCCACCTTTTTCCATCAACGTTTGGCCGCTCTATGGATGCTGGCTGGCTCTTGTTTGTGTCGGGCTGAACGAGGAAGGAATGATCGTGAGGTTGACGGTTGGTCACGTGCAACGATGGGCCAATTGGCAAGGTGGATTTCTGCTTGAGGCTCCGCTCAGACTGGCTGCCTATAAAAAGGAAGGATGACCGTTTTTCTGACAGTTTTGTGACAGCTGGGTGACGGTTATTTTCAGCTCCAGTCAGTTCCGGTCAAGACAGTTGGTGAGCTAGCGACAAACAGACAGTCGGTTGGTGAGCTGGCGACAGACAGTTTTTGTGACAGCTGGTTACAGCTCCTCACAGTGCCTTACAGCTCCTCACAGCCTCAGTGCCTCACAGCTCCTTATAGCTGTACGTTGGTTGTGGCTCCTGGTAGCTCCTGACAGTGGGTGAAGTTTGGACCATTCTTGCTGGTTCTGCAATAGACCTGATTCTTGGCGTCCCTGGTTCCTGGGGGTGATGACGTGATGTCGATTGGTGTTCAAGCCTGTTTGCGGGTTACACGGCAAAGCAGGGTGCTGGCAACGGACCAGGGCATGCTCACACATTTGGGGACGTTTTATTTGACGCACGACGACTTCTTCCTTGGTAAGCCAAGACTGGATTTCTCTCCCCCACCACCCCCCACCCCCTCGAATGATCTGCTGGGTACCCTTGTCTCGTGTTTAATCGTTAAGTAAGGCATAGTGATAAGCATCTGGTCTTTGTCTGTTTTTCTCTCAATGTCTGTTTAATACTTCATTTGCTTGAGATTCGTTTGATTGATTTGAATTCACCTATTTTAACCACAAATAATTTTTTTTTTTTTTGTATACATTGTCGAGGCTCGTATGAGAGCTAACACACAACTCACAGCAAGGGGGCATGAAACAAGAGGTGCGGGAGTGGAAGGGACAAAACAGTGGGGAACAGACACATTAGGTGAACTGTGGAAGGGAGAGGGATGGGGATGGGACGGGGAACATGGCGAAGAGAAGGTAGACATTACAGGGACTTTCAGGAAGGAAAGCAGGGGAATTGAAGGAAGTGGGCTTGGGTGGATTATCGGGGGTAGAAAAGATCGAGGATTTGGATGGGGGAAGATAAGAGGTGGTGGTGAACAGCTGTTTTGAAAGCCTGGAGGGAAGAATGGGAAAGAATAGAGTGAGGAAGTTTATTCCAAAGGCGGGAAAAAATAGGAATGAAAGAGTGAAGATGAGCAGTGATTCGTGATTTTGGTAGTTTTACCAGAAGTGGGTTGTTGGCGGACCTTGAGTGCCCTGTGGAAATGTGGTGGGGACAAATCGCAGAGAGAGCAGGGGGGGCAAGGCTGGAGAGGAGTCGGTAGTAGACAGAAAGACCACCGACCAACCTGCGGTGATTGAGTGAGAGGCCCAAAGACTCAGCTTCATTGCGGGAGATGCCGATGATCTTAAATGCCCTGGTTTCGACAGCGTGAAGCCGAGAAAGGTGGGAGGCAGGAGCACCAGCCCAGAGGGGAGAGCAGTACTCCATCAGACTATGGACAAAAGCTTTGTAAATGGTCAGGAGCTCAAGAGGGCCGAGGAAGGACTTTGCACAACGGAGGATTCCCAGTCGGCGACTGGCTTTTGAGGAGAGGTTGGAAATGTGACTTTCCCAGGAAAGGTCATGGCAGATAGTGAAACCCAGAAGCTTGAAAGAAAAGACTTCTTCCAGAGGATTGTTGAGAAAGTGGATGGGGGGGTTTTCAAAACGGTCCTTTCGAAGAGACATAGTGAGAGTGTGAGATTTGTCTGGATTGAAAGACATGTTCCACGTGTTGGACCAGTTTGTGATTTTATCCAGATCTGCAGTGAGCGAAGAAGCTGCTGCTTGCCGGTCTGAGGGATGACAGATGGTACGGCAGAGGGTGGAGTCGTCGGCAAAGATAAATAGAGGATTTTCCAGAGAGTCGGAGAGATCATTGATGAAAACCAGAAAAAGAACAGGGCCCAGAACGCTACCTTGAGGAACTCCAGCCTGCACAGGAAGAGGGGATGAAAGAACTCCATTTAGGGCCACACGTTGACTGCGACAGGAGAGGAAGTCTGCGAGCCATGAGTGGAGATGGCCTTGAATACCATGGGAAGAGAGTTTGGTGAGTAGGGCAGGGTGCCAGACTGTGTCAAAAGCACGTGATATGTCCAGGGATACGGCTCGGATTTCCTGTCTGGCATTGAGGACCTCCATCCATTGATGGGAGAGCAGAAGCAGCATATCCAGGGTAGAATGACCTGGCCTGAAACCAAATTGATGATTGGAAATCAAGCCATTGGAGAAGAGGAAGGATTTCATGTCTGAAGCGATGATGGATTCCATCACCTTGCTGATGATTGGGAGAAGGCTGATTGGTCTGTAGTTATAGGGATCTGTTTTTACACCTTTTTTATGCAGGGCAGTGATGTTCGCAGATTTCCAAGCAGATGGCAGATGACCTTGGGCAAATGAGAGGGTGAATAGAACAGAGAGAGGGTGAGCAAGAGCAGAAGAGCAAGCTTTGAGGACACGTGGGCTGATGCCGTCTGGACCAGTTGCAGAATCTGACTCGAGGTTTGAAAGCAAGCTCTCCACCTTGTCAGGAGAAAAGGATACAGAGTCCAGGGACAGTTGGGTGCGACTGGGTAAAGTGGGTAGAGAAAGTGATGGGTTTAGGACACAAGATTTAGCTGCAAACACCGAGTTTAGACATTCAGCTTTATCACGTGTGGTATCAGCAGTGCGGCCATTTGAGGTAAGGGAGGGGATGGAGGGGGAACATACACCAGAAACATATTTGATTAAACGCCACCAGGATTTTGAGGAGGGAGAGAGGTTTGAGAGTTCAGACTTGACATGAGAAAGATGTTGTTTTCTGGTTCTCCTGAGGGTAGATACACACTTGTTCCGAGCTTTGTGGAAAGAACTGAAATTGCCCTCAGTTGGGTTTGCTTTCCATGAGGCAAAGGCAAGTTGCTTCAGGACAACTGCCTCGCCACAAGCTCAGTAAACCAAGGGCGGGAGGAAGGGTAGGACAACTGAACACGAGAGGGGATAAATCTGTGCATGAGGGAGAGCAAGTTTCTTTGAAAGAATTCCCAGGATGAGTTGATGTTTGAGAAAGTAGTGATAGGAGACCAGTCTGTAAGTTTGATGGCTGCTCGGAGACCCTGCCAGTCGGCTTGAGTGAAATGCCAGACTCGACGGCGGTGAGGTGGTTCTCTGATAACAGCCAGAGAGATGTCCATTATAAAATAAAAAGTTCTTCAGTTTATTTATCTTTTCCTGATGAATAAATTCCTTGTTGACTTTTCAAATTGTCCATGCTTGTCCTTTAATTCCATTGATCCACCATTGTCCGAACCTAGATAGACTGGGAGGTCATTCCCAAACAAATTAACCTGTCAAAGTCAGCACGCACCAGCGGTAAATGCTTGGCCATCCTACTTAAGATCTAATCAAGATAAGATTGGTGCTTTGCCAAGGTCACGTCCCCGTTCAGGAGGCCACGTGACCTCCAGTTAAACGGCAAAATTAGACGGAGTACACTGGAACTCGTGGTTAACTGATTGGCGTTCGTGGTTGTAAAGCAGCCCACCGTACCACAAAGTTAATCGTGAGCGGTAGCCCCAGGGCCGGCTCTTCCGAGGAGAAGCTGGAATTAACCCCCTCATAATACACTTGTGATACCCGTGGCTGTAACACACACACATATATATATATATATATATATATATATATATATATATATATATATATATATATATATATATATATATATATATATATATATATATATATATATATATATATATATATATATATATATATATATTTACGGAAATGGCCCTTCGTAGGCTACTAAATATAGGATTAGCCCAGATCCCCCATTAAATGCATGTTTAGCCAGGCTGTTCGGTAAAATGGACTTACATGTGTGTCGGGAGGTGTCACAGGCTGTTATTTGTTTGTGCAGTGGTGGTGGATCGAGAGCTTCCTCTTCTTCCTTCCTCTCTCCGGCCAATAGTCCCCGCCCAGCGCTGAGAGGGGGAGTGGCAACAAAATAGGAAGTGAAACTAAGGGGAGGAGCCAGTGGCTTGGAAGCGAGCGAACAAAGGAGAGACCGTGGTGATTCTGCTGGGAGAGAAACTGGACCTGGGCGCGCCAGGTCTGCCTTCTGTGGCTTGGAGAAGCGAGCCAGGGCCGAAGGAAAGGCAGGGAAAGGACTGCAGGAGGTCTGTCTGCTCTCGGATGGATGAGAGACGACTGGTGGGAGTCGTGATCTGCTGTTTCTGTGTGCGATCTGCTTCGTAAAGGAGGCCTAGTGAACGGGCCAGGCCTGGACTTGTATGCTGGACCTTGTGAGAAACCAGCTGGAGCCCACCGTTGATCTGACGGTCTTGTGTCGTCGACCTGACGCGGGGTCAGAGTGCGTGGAGGCCGCGTGCGGTGCGACAAAGGAGGGCGAGCGCCATTTTGCCACGCGGCGTGCTCGAGCTTGGGGGTTCGAATCCGTGGACATCCGCTTGTTACGAGCGACATTCGTGCTTTTGACACTTTCCTCTCGTCGATGAAACATCACCAAGTACTCTGTCTTGTCTGCATGTTGTCTATGTCGTGTCTGCATGTTGTTTAAGGTATATCTCAGTCGGGACCCCCTTGAAACCCGTAATCCATAGTTCCCAAGTTAAGAACGGGTTATAGATTAATTATAACATTGTCGTGAATGTTTTGCTTGTGTTGTGTTTCCCGATGTTCCCCAATAAATCTGGCTGATTCGTATGAAGTTGCCGCTATGGATTGATTTGTGTCGCGTCGAGGAACGATCCGTTTGATTGGTATATAAAACCAAAATGGTTACAGACTGGCAGAAAACGCTCAGCATCTGACAAAACCAGTCTGTAACCGGGGTCTATTTCCCCAACTGGTAGGGTCCAGGGGTACGTTGGTATCGCGATTGAAGACGCGTGACCCGAGGCCTGTGCCGAGCCAGCTGGCGTTATAAACCCCGGAGACAGCGGTGGTGAGGGTGGCGCCAAGAGTCGAGTGAGAATCCCGCCACCGCTGAATCCTTAACAATATATATATATATATATATATATATATATATATATATATATATATAATATAGTTATCGGGGCGAGAAGTTCACGAGGGGGGGGCGGGGGGGGGAGCTACCTCGGGTTCCCACCAGACTCTCCGGAATCGCAGGCCGTCGCACACGGATAACTCCGTGACGCGGCGGGTCGCTAATCGACCGTGGATGCCACTAACTCGATCATGTGACTTTGGGTCCTCCATCCAATGGAAACCGGTTACCTAAGATGGTCACGTGACACAATTACTGGGGGACACGCCATCGGTACGCCTTGTTCAAACCAGATTACATTACTGGATCAAATGCAGCCGAGCATAACTGCCAAGGACGTACTGGCTAGGAAACAGATTGTTGGGGATAACGTCCTGGCTCGGCAAGGATACGTACCATGCTGGGCCAATGAAGGAAAAGATGAAAATGAAGTGTGAATATTTCTGCACAAGCATTTATTTACAAATAGTGAGGAAAGGTATGTGGCACAGTAAGGCGGAGGTCACATTTGCCACGGCGGCCGTGGGGTCTACAAAATCTACGGCCACTAGCAATTATACGGCGGCCGCAGTATTTCCACGGTCACACAATGTAGCAGTCACATATGTTTTTATTTTTTGGGGAGCCACACGGCGTATTTAGGCCTAAGTCACATTTGTCAAGGCGGCCGTGGGGTCTCCAAAATCTACGGCCACTAGCAATTATACGGCGGCTGCAGTATTTCCACGGTCACACAATGTAGCAGTCACATGTGTTTTTATTTTTCGGTGAGCCGCAATGCGTATTTATAAATTGTGGAGACCAAAAACGTGGGGTTGCCATATGGTCTTTGATTTGATGTCGCACGGTGACCTTAGGGCGTTCCTGCGGCGGCCATAGAATTTTCAAGGCAGACGCAAGGTGCCCGCAAGGCGACCGCAGGGGGGCCCTAAGGCGAACGTGCGGCCAGACGGATGGTAACGAATGGGTTAATTTTTTATTTTTGTTTTTACCAGTTGTTTTTTTTCGGCTTGTCGAATTGCTACGGTGAACGTAGAAATGAAAAAAGTTATAACTCCGCGTTATAATTCCACGGTGACCTTACGGCCTGTAAAATATAGCCATACGGCGTAGGGCCACCCTGAGGCCACCTCAGAAACTCTGCGGCCGCCGCACGTTTCTGTCAATTCAGAGGGCGTGCGGCCGCCGTATCCTCGCCGTAGAGCAAATGTAACTTAGGCCTAGGTCTTAGAAATTGTGGAGACCGAAAACGTGGGGTTGCCGTACGGTCTTTGATTTGATGTCACACGGTGACCTTAAGGGGGCCCTGCGGCTGCAATAGAATTTTCAAGGCAGACGCAAGGTAGCCTCAAAGTGCCTGCAAGGCGACCGCAGGGGGGCCCTAAGGCGAAAGTGCAGCCAGACGTACGGTAACGAATGGGTTAATTTATTTATTTTTTCCCAGTTTTTTTTTTTTCGGCTGTCGAATTGCTACTGCGAACGTAGAAATGAAAAAAAGTTATAACTCCGCATTGTAATTCCACGGCGACCTTATGACCTGTAAAATATAGCCAAACGGCGTAGGGCCACCCTGAGGCCACCGCAGAAACTCTGCGGCCGCCGCACGTTTGTCAATTCAGAGGGTGTATGGCCACCGTATCCTCGCCGTAGAGCAAATGTGACTTAGGCCTAAATGAGGTTTATTATTATGTACAGCAAGAATGATAGCAAAGAATTTGTGGGGTGCAACAACAGGTAAGCAATTTACAAAAGCAGACACAGAGCAGACATATCCCGTTATATCTTCTACAATTTTAACTTATGCTACGACAGGTGCTACACACACACACACATGCGCACACACACACACACACACACACACACACACACACACACACACACACACACACACACACACACACACACACACACCTGATGAAGATTAGTTAGCCAGAAGGAAGGAGAGCCGATGAGAACTAACGGCCTCTCAATACTTGGCACAGTCAGCCGACCGCGCAACCCAGTACGCTTTGGGGGACGCTCCGCTTGAGCGATCCCACCTTAAGAGTCGGCGCATTATCTCTTGCTTGATCACTTTGCCGGAGCTCGTGGAAACGTGTGCTCCGCACTGGTCCAGCAAAACGTCTGTCACACACCAACCTCGAGTGCAGATGCAGCGACAGGCAGACAACGAAGTGCAGTGAAGAGAGGGCAGAGCAGAGAGGCGGAGAAGTGGGCACGGCAAACAAGCGGAGACAGTGCGAAGTAGCAGGCGAGGAAGTGCAGGGAGAGAGAGGAGAGAGGGCAGACAGCTTCGCGATCCACCTTTTATAAGCCCCGGGTGAAGGATGGGGCGACGACCTGAAGTGACGCGCCGTCATCCGATTTGTGCCCTTCCATTGGATCCCAGCCCCGCCCTGCCAGGCTCCTGGGGCCGGAAGCGGCCTCATTCGCACATCCGGCGCGACACGGCCTGGAGCCCTGCACCAAACTCCCGGGCCGTGTTCTGGCGACTGGACGAGGGTCGTGTCAGTCTCGCATGCCCATTCGGGGCACACTCGGTGAGCTGCGGTTGGTGCTGTTGAAGTGCTTAGCTCGTCCCTGCACCACAAAGTCCAAGTGGCCTGGGCCGCACAGCATGCTTGTTTGGTGGCAAATTGCATCGATGTCGAGGCGTGGGGTGATTTTTCCTGTGTGTGGGAGATGTTGGTGGTCGAGGAGGTGAGCGAAGGTTGAACAAGGTGAGACGCCATTGTAAATCGGCGCGCAGATTCAAATGAAAGGACGTGCCATGCGCGTCCTTCAAAGTGTTGGTGGTGAGTCTCTCATAGGGAGGCTGCTGCATGTGGTGCCTGCTTCAATTTGTATCATGGATAAAAGGAAAGGGTTGGATGGAAATCAGAACTGAAAGGAAGATAGAGATATAATTAGTAGACCTAGCTATTAGACACACGAAACACACTTCGTCCAATTAACCCATTATACATGAGGGGAAGGTCTGACTGCACGAAGACTAACGAAATAACTGCCTGGGGATCACTGTATGTTGCGTGCCATTGCTTTTAAGGCATGCGCTTTTGCAGAACCACAACTATATATATATATATATATATATATATATATATATATATATATATATATATATATATATATATATATATATATATATATATATATATATATATATACATATATACATACATATATTGTTACAGCTGTGGAAATTCGCAAACCACCATCCAGGTCCTGTAGGTGAGATATATCTTAAGTACATGTGTAGTTAGCTCAAACCCGTTATATAGAGGGAATAAATGTGATTCATTCGGGCTGCGACGCTTTGAGTCAGTCGTTTTTCTTTCTCTATCTTTTATTTCAAATAAAACCCAACGAGGACGCTCGGTGGGCTTTTCGCGCCATTCTTCTCCGCGCTTGGTGTGAGGGGAGAGAAGCGAGGGGAGGGCAGCTGGCGCTCGATTGGTGGATGCGCGGTGTGACGCGGCCAGGGAGGAGGAACGCCCCTCTTCGAGACCTTTCTCGAAGCACCTCAAAGGGGGGTGGAGCAAAGAACGGGGCGGAGCAACAGGGCGGAGCTCTGGGATATAAAAGTCGGAGACGGGGGAAGCAGTTTGGTCGATGGTCTTGCTTGGTCGATGGTCTTGCTTGGTCGATGGTCTTGCTTCGTGGATGCTCTTGCTTCGTGGATGCTCTTGCTTCGTGGATGCTCTTGCTTCGTGGATGCTCTTGCTTCGTGGTTGCTCTCGTCTTCCGGCTCGCTCGTCCTGGTGGCCGCTGGCCGGGTCTTTTGTGGGGCAGTTGTAAGACCCCGCTGGCGGGAAGGAGCGTCCACCATTCCCCTCTCCCGACTTTGGCCATCCACGTTTCCCCCCCCCCCTCTATCCGCGCTGGGATAGCGCCGAACACTCGGTCCGTGGCGTCGAGTGGCCAACACGTGCAGGCGCGAGGCACGCAGGAGAGGCCTCGCCGACCACGCTCGGGCATGGAGTCGCGGCCAGGCGGGACCACGTCGACGGACGTCGGAGAGGGACTCCACACGCTCAGGGAAGTCGCGACTTCCATTTATTATGGGTTCTGTGTAAACGTGTGTGTGTGGCGCCAGTCTGGTGAAGTAAAACTGTTAAGTGTTGCCGTGTGTCGGTCTTAGTCGGTTGTAGCTCTGCGTCGTCGTTGCTTTATTGTTTTTCGTATTACATTTGCTTATTGTGCATAATTGTTTTAATTGCTATATGTGTGGTCTGTGTCTATGTGAATAAAGTGTTTGCATGTTGAATTGTTCCCCGTTTCGCTGCGTCCTTTCCTTTGTTTGAATCTCCATCTTGCTTCACGTAAAGGGTTCGTCGTGGGCTTAATACGCCCGATAATTAATCAGAACCGTCGAGGCCGACGATAACACCGCTTGGTTATCCCGATAGTACGGAACGGACCGCTTAAGCGGCCCGTGTCCAGAGTCGACCTGCGGCGAGGTGCGATCGCCCGGTCTACCATCCGCGTGGGTACTGAGGTTGGTCGAGTTTGGCGAACAAACCTATCCCATGCGGGTGGCCGATTGGCACGATCGTGGTGAGGCCGAAAGGCCCACCCGTGACTAGCTCCCGGCGTTAGTCCGAGAGGTCACGACAGAATTGTCCGTCCGGTGGGCGACGTTCCGCGATTCGAGTCACGTGGCCGATCGCACGCCGGCAGGCGCGAATTCGCAACAATATATATATATATATTTTTATATATATATATATTTTTATATATATATATATATATTTTTTTTTATATTTTTATATATATATATATATATATATATATATATATATATATATATATATATATATATATATATATATCTAGATACATACATATATGATCACAATTAATTATTTTATGCTTATGCTACAGATTTCATAAAAGGAAATAATCCACTTTATAAAACATCTATAAACCCACTTGGAGTCATTTCCACAACAATATATTAGATTAATGAACAGGACTAAATTGCTATTTTGGGCTTGTGTGAACAAATCCTGATTAAACCCATGACACAAACCCAGGGACATCTTCATTAACACAGCGACAGGCCACTGAGCTGCTGAGTCTTGGGGATAGCCTCAGGGATTTTCTCACACAAACACACTGGTGTGTGTGTGTGTGTGTGTTAAAGATCAATCTCCCATTTATAATTTAATACCACACTAGTATACTTTTTTCCCTCATTACCTCTGCCACCGGAGGTGAAGGAAGTTATAGTACACCAGCCAAACATGGAAAAGTCCTCGAGAAAACGATTTATAGTGCATTTTTTGTTAATAGCAGGCATCCATGCTGGATCAATCAGTCATAGGGTGGGGAAGAAAATGTATGTGGATGCCACCCTCGATTTTGACCTTAAAGGTCATGCTCAAGGTCAAATAGGTCAAATTTTGTGTTTTTTTTTTTACATTGTGCATGAATTGACATCAACTTTGCCTCCTCTGTCCATATAAACTACTTATATTTTCAAAAACATGCATTTATCCTGTTTAATTAACAAGTGAATTTTAAGTTTTACCCATATGTGTATGGCATTCTGAAACACAAAAATGTGATTTTCTTGAAATGTGTTTATTTTGCATGTTAAAGTAATTTGCACACCGAATCTTTTTGGTTTAAACTATCACACACATTCAGTATACTAATTTGTCACTGTAAAATCCTAAACAAACTTTTTTGCAATGGCCACTCGCTTTATCTTTAATAATTAAATACTGTATAGCCCCCTCTTGTGGCAGTCAGATTTGTTCTAGTACACCAGCCAACATCTGATTTCATGGTGAATTGCTTGTTTATAACAGCCATCCATGCCAGATCAATTATAGTCATCGTGTGGGGAAGAATTTAATGTTGGTGGATGCAACCACTGATTTTTACCTGAAAGGTCATTTTATCCTGGACTTTTCCCCGTTGAAAGCTCATTTAATGTTTATATTTGCAAAAAGATAGTTATACTATTGCTGAAGTACACAGTCTCTGCAACATTGTGTATTATATGCCTTAATGTACGGCCCTACATGTATGATGCGAAACAGAAAACTTTTTTGATCTGAAAAAGGGCTATACGGTTTTGCCATTTATCCATCATTACAATGTGTTTAAAATATTAATTAAATTAATGTGATGTTGCTGAGTGTGACCAGCTGGGTGACACAACGGAAAGGGAACATACAGTATTGGGTGTGTCGCATAAGCCTACATGCACATGCATGTGTATCGGCATGAGGCTCTTGGTATGAATCTCCTGGCCAGTTGGATTACAGCAGTCAATCGCATCACATCCGCAGGCAAAAGTGCACCTGAAGTTCTCTCTGAAGCAAGTACATCGAGATGTTCTGCATTTTGATTTGCATCCACAGGATAGCAGCTCCAGGCAGGCTTTTGGGATTGGGGGTAGCCTTGTCCACACGGCTTTAAGGCAACTGGACTCCTTCCTCCAAGCTGAGGTGTCTGGAGGCGATGAGACATCTACGTGTTCCTGATCTGCTTGCAACCAAATCTTTGCCTGATAATTGGCGCGTGTAGCGTGAAGTTCCAGTGCATCCCTTGTCGGTGGTGACATCTCTAGTCCCTTCTTAGCCTTTCTAAAGAGTTGGAGCCTGGCATGGTTGACGGTTCGTTGGTCAGGTGTCCCATACAGGTGACACACAAACTGTTCAATAGGTGCAAGGTCTCCATCACGACCGATCCCCTTGACAAGAAGTGGTTGGCTTTCAAATGCTTTCCAGCATGACTTCTTTGCATGGTCACTGAAATAAGATATGTCACAACCTGTTAGCGCATGGAAGCTGAGTAGGTTTTCCCTCACAGGTTATGTAAGTCTCAGATACGGCATGTAGTGGGTAACATTTCCGATTCTTTGCTGTTCCAGACACCATCCACACTTCGGATATTCTTGTTGATACAAAGTGTATCAGAAGTAGCATGACATCTGTGTCTCTGCAGATTACGAGCACTCTTTGGTATCCTTCATTAACTGCCTCACACGAATGGAGTATCAGCCTGGTATCAGCCTCTTCATGGTTTCCATGAACCCTGGGGTCATCTTTCCTTGTTGACCTTGCATCAGTAACATCTATAAATCCGCCTCCGGTTACCAGCTCAAATCGCCCGGACAGATCTTTACCTTTCTTTATTATTTCCTCAGCTAAGAAATTGGCAAGATCAGCTTTGTTCTCAACCAAGGCAATGAACTGGACCCAAACCTGTGGGAGTGCGACATTGGGCCCATCGATGAGCTTGCGGATTGGTATCTTTTTTTTCCCAGTCGCTTTGAGCAAGTCACTGCCTTGATGGAGCTTTCCCCGATGTAGCGATCAAATACTACATCAACTCTTGTTGTGTGCTGTCCAAAGTGACGTGTTACAGTTTTTACAAACACATCAGCATATTCACCAAATGTCTGACACCCAACACGCTTTCCTAGAGCTTGGATGAGGGCGTGACCATCTATAATCACACATGTCTTCTTGTCAGCTTCTGGAACTTCAGGAGGTACTTGTAGTCCTGCCATCAATATGTTAATCAGCTCCGACTTTGAAGCAGAGTTCATCTTCCCTCCAACCTTGGCCAGAGACAGTGGGATTGGAGAGAGTTCATGCTTGAGAATGGTCGCCATTTCCAGTGGTCGCCCGGCGGTGACAGTATTGAGCAATCGCTGCAGTAGCTTTCTGTCAGCTTTGATTGTTTTCTGTACATTCTGTTTAGTAGATACATTTGCCTTGTACAAATCAGCGAAGGTTTTTGAGTGGTGCTTCCTGAGTGTGTCATGAAACCCGACAGTTCCCTCAATCAGCCATAAGAACGTTTCTTTGTACATAGTACTGCATCAACGGTACGGGGCAATACATGTGTAATTTGACCCAAATGTGGTATGATGGTCCGTTTTACGGCATTCCGTCATTCCAAACGCAATTTTAGTATGTCCTCTGAATAGTTGTTTACCGATTAACAATATGGTTTAACTGAAATCTAAATGTGGAATTGCCAGGCTCAAACTTAGACCAAATAAAGACTCCCCGTACACAGTGTATACCAGCCGTCAAATAAGACATGTACATGCCCCGGTCCCGTTTCCTTAATTGGCCCAGATAATTGTTGTATGTATCTCTCTAACCAACACATGTCTATTCTGTATCAAAGTTACTCACTTTTGATGTGCAGTTTGCATCAATTATGTACACCGCCTGATAAAGCATGGTCACAACATCAAACCGCCATGTTGGAATTTCTTTGAACAAATCTGCCACAAGAGGGGGCAAAAAGTGTTTACAAACAAATAAAACAAGTGGCCATTGCAAACAAAATAATTGTTTGGCATTTTACAGTGACAAAGTAGTTTTATTGAACGTGTATGATAGTATAAACCAAAAGATTCGGTGTGCAAATTACTTTAACATGCAGAATAAGCACATCGAGAAAATCACATTTTGCCGTTTCACGATGCCATACACATATGGGTAAGAAATAAAATTGGCTTGTTAATTAAACACCCTAAATACATGTTTTTGCTATTAAAAATAGTTTATATGGATAGAGCGAACAAAATTGATGTCAATTAATGCACAATGTAAAAAACACAAAATTTGATCTTTTGACCTTGAAAATGACCTTTATGGTTAAAATCGACGGTGGCATCCACCCACATTTTCTTCCCCACCCTATGGCTGATTGATCTAGCATGGATGCCTGCTATTAACAAAAAATGCACCCCAAAGTTTAAAAAAAAATACATGTTAGCTGTGTACTATTATGTTTTCACCCCTTTCTGTCTGTCTGTTTGTTGGGTGGTCGCCAGACTACCCTGAGTCTCAGGTTTTCCATCTGTCTGTATGTCTCTGTCTGTCTGTTTCTATGTAATGGACAGCTCTGGAGGCCAGGGGAGTCAACCGAATTTTATGAAACTTGACTAGTAGGTTCATACCAGGATCGAGTTGTACGCTTTTGAGCACCATTGCTACGGACGCCACCGCTGCCTAGCAACGGGACTTTGAAATTTTTGAAAAAATCCGAAAAACATTTATGTTTTTTTTTCGAAAATCAACAATCGGTTTCCGTGCTTTTATGTGCACTATAATCAACCTTTGTCAAAAAATTTCAGCTCAATCCGTCAAAAACTGTATGACTAGTATGCAATTATATAGCGACCACCCATGTCGCCTACCAGCTAGTTTGTCTGTCTGTTTGTTTCTGCACAGAATATCTCAAAAAGTTGTAGACGGGTCTGGATGAAATTTTGTGGACAGGTTGGTAGTGTGACAAGGATGAACTGATTCGATTTTGGTGAAGATCCCAATCCGGATCCGACGACTCGAATTTTTTAAGTGATTCTTCACCATTGAGAGATCAGGCTAAACTAATATATAGCACGATATCTCAAAAAGTTATGCACAGATTCGGATGAAATTTTGTGGACAGGTTGGGTGTGCGGCAAGGACGAAGTGATTCGATTTTGGTGAAGATCCAAATCTGGATATGGATACGAGAATTGTTTAATTTTTTTAAGTGATTCTTCACCAATGAGAGGAGGAGAGAGGAGATTGGGACCATACTCTGTACAGAGAGTTGGTGCTGTTTAAGCAGTCTCCTTAGCTATTGGACACAATCCTGGACGGGTCGCCACTCCGACACAGGATACCAGAATGCTGGCACTCATTTTGCCGACCTCGGAAGGATGACAGGCCGAGTTAGCCCCACCTGGTGTTAATTCAACAGCTGAGCAGGATTTGAACTCGGCCCAAGGATCCAAAGCCCATCACCCTAACCATTAAGCCAACACCAGGCATACCATTAAAATATAGGGACAAATGTGATATCGTACTGTATAGCATGGTATTTCAAAAATGTATTGGGCCCGATATGTCCTCATGGATCAGGCATTATGTGGCGGAGGTATGCGCTCTACCGAGTGCCATTTTAGTTTATTACAGTGTTCACTGTTTACTTTTCTTCCATTCAAAACGACAGTTGTTTGCTGTGAAAGCATCCCATCACCACACATGAAACATCAACCTTGGGCACAAGTTGTACTTTAACTAGCTTATCTGTCGAGTTCATTCCAGTTCAAATCTCTGGTTGCAGTATTTATTACAGGTCGCGCAACTTTTCTGTGGTCGAGATCTATCAGTCTGCTAAGCATTGCCTTTTGAAGTGTTTTTGTAATCTTGCTGTGCTGGGTCGAGAAGGTATGTTATAACTATTTAATTACTTCCACCAATGTATATTCATACTAATTTAAGTCTGATTAAAACTTGCTTTCATTGCATTTAAACTTAGCTTGCGTAAAGAATATATGCAGAGGCTTTTAAAGCATTACCTTGGTTTTAATTTAAGTTGGAGGTATATCCAAAGTTTGCAAACAGAGAAATTGGTTATATAGACAGTCATGTGCATGCATGAATGTAATTAAATTAATCCCCACTCCTCAACTCACCACCCACCAGTGAATTAAATTTGATAAAATTATGTTTCATTAATATGTTGTCGATGTCGCGCAGGCTTTTTGTAGTCAAGAAATATAGACAAGATGGACATGGAAGCAAACTCTCAGGAAAGAAAAACTGGAAATTTGGAGGGAGGAGAGCTTGGGATAGGGTGGTTAACGGGGGTGGAAAATATCATGATTTTGCTTGAGGGATGATCTAAGATGGCGAGGAATAGCTGTATTGAAGACTTTCAGAAAAGGATGGAGTTGAAGAGAATGTGGAAGTTGGTTCCATAAGTGGGGGGGGGGGGGAAGAGGAACGAACTAGAAGGGTACTTGGTGGAGCGCATACCTCCGCCACGCAATGCCTGATCCACAAGAACATATCGGGTGTTCGGGCCCAGTGCATTTTTGAGATGTCATGCTCTTTATTGTTTTTGGCCCTATCTATCAATGGTGAAGAATCACTTTTAAAAATTCCAGTATCCGGATCCGGGTCTTCACCAAAATCTAATCAGTTCGTCCTTGTCACAAACCCAACCTGTCCACAAAATTTCATCCAGACCCGTCCACAACTTTTTGAGATATCCTGTACACAAAGAAACAGACAGAAGGGGATGAAAACAGAACCTCCTTCACCTTCGGTGGCGGAGGTAATGTGTGGAGGTGAGCAGTGATCCGGGAGTTTCACTCGAAGGGGGTTGATGTTGAACCGTGTGTGCCCTGCAGAAACCTCGGGAGGGGAGGGTGGGTGGGAAACAAAGCACTGAAAGAGCAGAGGACGCAAGATCAGAAAGGATGCGGTAGAAGACAATGGACCAAATGGTTTGATTGGCCAAATGGCCTGTGTATGTGTTTGGGTGCTGTCATGCTTAATGTGTACTGTAGTGGTGGAGTTTACCACTAGGACCTGTCGAGTGTTCTTATTATGTATCGTACACCATTAATCATGCCACCAGGTGCCAATCTGCAATTGTAATGAAACATTGTACTGTGTTTATCCGATTATTTCACATCTAAGAGGCACCTGTTTATTTGTGTGTAGGACATGAGTGTACAAACAGTGCTGGGTGCTATCGCACCCGACCAGCTGGGCATTACGCTTCCACATGAACACATTTATATGGATGCTTCTGCACTTCGCTGTCCGGCTTCCATCGGCGAGGACCGAGGAGAAGCACCATTTGACTTCTGTAACCTTCACTGGATCCAGCAACATCCGTTTGGCCACCGAAGTAACCTACAGCTGTACAAAGAAGTGGACACCATCAAAGAGGTTCCCTACCATGTCACCGAGTTCCATGTTCTTTATATTGGGTGTTTCAAAAAGTCTGGAATCATGGGAAATATTTTTATTTTTTGAGACGATGCCTTTGAGATGGATATATACAGGGTGGCCTGAAAGTCACTTTACCCTTCCCAGTGAAGCATTGTTCTTGAACTCTTTTAATATACAGGTTTTATTGTACAGTACTTACAATAATTAATTTGCCATTGTATCTGTATGTGCTCCATCATTCTTCTGAGTCAGTGTTTCCGCATACCATAGTGGATGAGGGGCGAGGGCAGAGGGGAAGGGACGGAAGGAAGTGCGAGAAATTTATCAGGGGTAAAGTAACTTTCGGGCTCCCCTGTTTTTATATATATATATATATATATATATATATATATACATATACATATATATATATACATATACATACATATACATATATATATATACATATACATATATATATATATATATATATATATATATATATATATATATATATATATATATATATATATATATATATATATACATATATACATATATATATATATATATACATATATATACATATACATATATATACATATATATACATATATATACATATATATATATATATATATATATATATATATATATATATATATATATATATATATATATATATATTGTTGCGGATTCGCGCCCGCCGGCGTGCTGACGGCCACGTAACTCGAATCGCGGCACGTCGCCCACCGGACGGACAATCCAGTCGTGACCCTCTCGGACTAACGCCGGGAACCAGTCACGGGTGGACCTTTCGGTCTCACCGCGATCGAGCCAATCAGCCCCCGCGTGGGATAGGGTTGCTCGCCAAATTCGACCTACCTAAGTACCCACGCGGAGGGTAGACCGGGCGATCGCACCTCGCCGCAGGTCGACTTCGGACACGGGCCACTTAAGCGACCCGTTCCGTACTATCGGGATAACCGAGCGGTGTTATTCGTCGACCTCGACGGTTCGATTAATTATCGGGCGTATTCAGCCCACTACCAACCCTTTACGTGAAGCAAGATGAGGATTCAATGAAGGAAATGACGAAGCGAAGCGGGAAACAGTTCAACACAAAGCACATTTATTCGCGCTGAACGGAAAGCACACATATTCAATTCCACCAAAAGCACATAGAAAAGAAAAACACAATGCAATTTACACAAAAAGCAAATGCGACAATGCAGATCTACTACCGATTACGCGAGCACACGGCAACACTTATACAATTTTACTTCACAGACGGCGCCGACAACACATACCCAAAACCAAGGAAAAGAATACCCTCAAAGATGAGGCGGGCCTGAGGCCGAGACCGGGTCGGGCCTACCCGTCTGGTGATGAGACGCGGAGCGGCGATGGTGCCTCAACTCCCGCGGGCCTCGCGGACAGTGTCTGGTAGGGGGTGGGAAAAGGGCCCCCTTGGTCGCACTATCTCAGCGCGGGGGGAAACAGGAGGGGGTTGCTGATGCTCGGGGTATAGAGGATTTCCACTCTGCTCGAGTCCCGCGACGAGCGTCTCCACCTCGGCCAGGTCACGCTGTCGGCCTCCCTGGGGTGCAGCTCCCTGCACGACGCGAGCACCCCCTCGTCTGCCCTCGCCGCCTCTCCACAGCTCCGTCCCCTCCGCTCCGACTCCAACGCACACGACGACGACCAGCTCCTTCTTGCCAACTCCACCGCCCGCGAAGTCTTAACTCTCTGTTTTCGACTTGACTGACGAACGCGGTCGCTTATATAAGCCCCGTGGCTTCGCCTTCTCATCTTTGACCCTCTGCCTTCGACCTTTCACCTCGCTCCCCATTGGCCCGAGAAAAAGTGGGCGTGAATGCTTTTTGATCCATAAATTTGCATATATCGATCGCCCTCCAACGCTCTGGGGGCGGGGCCAAATCGCCCCTTGCTCACCGATTGGACGGAACAAAAGTGGGCGTGTGTCGTTTTTGATCCGTTTTTGAAGTGGAAAATCCGTGGTTTTGTACACGCTGTTCGGCGCGCGCCCTGCACGAGTCCAACACCGGTACCCACAAGCGGCGCAAGAACGGTGGCGATGCGACGGTTGCGAGGTGTGACGTGAAGGTCGTGGCGGTTGTGGTGAAGCGGCGTTGTGGTTGGTGGTTGATGTTGTGACTGGTGGTGGTAACAATGGCGGTTGGTCCAAAATAAAGATAGTAAAAGAAAAACGGCTATCCTGAAGAGTCGCAGCACGCATAAATGACATGTATTCCCACTAGACAACGGGTTTGGGCCTAACTACACATATACTTACCGAGATATCTCACCTAAGGGACCTAAATGGTGGTTTGCGAATTTGGTAACCACAACACTACCCCCTCCCCTTTTTACAGACTCGTCCCGAGTCGTCAAATTTTCGTGTGCCATCATGTGTAGTTTTCCCCTAGTACATTTTACCTACGGATCCCTGAGTGCGACATTCATGGTATTCGTGTCCCCAAAATAAATAACCTGAGGGCTGCGTAACTACCTAAACAAACTCACTCACACGGACGACTTAAATAAAATTGCCGGCACTAGGACAGACATGCCGGGGGCGCACTCATATTTACAGTACATCTTAACCTTAACTTACAAATTTTACACTAAACCATGGCCCAGGATCAATGAACTCTGCAAAAGAAAACAGTTAGCAGGGAGCCAGGCTGCCCACATGCAGTCTCTGGCTCAAAACAATGCAGGTGACAGGGAACGTGGCTGGCTGCTCACACGCAGTCCAAGGCCTTCCTTTTTGAACTGAACGCAGTGAACCACAACGGTGCATGGGCTGCACAAACGCAGTCTCCGTGCCAGCTCAAGTGGCACACGCAATGAACACAACGAATGGATGGATGGATGGTTTGAATTGAACTCAGTGAACCACAACGGTGCATGGGCTGCACAAATGCAGTCTCCGTGCCAGCTCAAGTGGCACACGCAATGAGCACAACGAATGGATGGATGAACACAAACACGGTGCACGGGCCGCCACTGCAGGCCCGTGTTGTAGCTGCCAACAGGGCAGTTCTTGCAGCTTGCAAACTGTTGCCTTGCGGATCCTGGCGCACATGGAAATGAACAGGGGGAGGGGCAAAGCAAAAATTGAACGGGGCTGGTGAACGTGGGCAGTGGGCATGGCATGGCAAAGGCAGCAGGCAAACACAGCCCGCAGAAGAAGGCCGCTGCAGGCAAACACAGCCAGCCCACAACACTGCCCACGCGGCTAATGGCGCCACGGGCCCCCGCACCAAGCAGGCGCACCCGTGCCCACTACGCTATCCCGGCCCCCCATGGGCCCTTGGCCTACTACGGCCGACTAGCCTGGTGCCCGGGGTACCCACTCAGCGATACTCACCTTTCGCAGCCACGCTCCCAAGCCCGTCAACAGGGCTCCTGCACCCCTCCAAATGGGTCTCGAGCCTACTTTCCCACCAGCAACAAAACGACCTCCATTTTTCAATTTGACTAACCCCCTAACTCACTTTATACTGACCCCGGGGTCCCTTGGGCGGGAGTCACTCCTCCCCCCAATCACTCATCGCACCATGCATTCCCCATTTACTCCACACACACAGACCCGCTGGCCTCACTCACTCAACAAGTACTCACCTCACAACTCACCAACTCACACACCGCTGAACTCTGCCATCCTTCTAACTACATCCCCTAACTAACTCGTGCTCCCACGTCATCCCTTAAACTAGTAGCACGTTCCTTTTAACACTACGTAGCTAAACTACGTCAACTCTACACACTCACTGTCTGTCACTGTCTCCAAATCATCAAAAATCATTTCCCATTAATCAATTTCCCAACCTAAATCTGGCTACAATCCCTCTAACTAATCCATTCCACGGACTCCATGAGGACTTACCCCTGCCCCATGAAGTCGGTCTAACTAAGCTAACCCTTCCCCCTAACTAGTTTCCATCCTGTGCCCAGGGGATCAAGGGGGTCTTTCACCCCTTGCCCAGGAATCCTGTGCACCCGAAAGTGAGGCTTGCTCTTTTTTTTTTCTTTACATGCGCATTACCAGCGCGGCAACTCGCGCTCGCACCTGCCCGTGACGTCATGCAGCTGCACGTGTTCCTCGTCCCTCCTTGGACGGTACCATCCGGCAGAGATACCCCTCCTGCCGGATTCCAACCCCACGTGCAGCCATGGCGTCACCGTGCGCATAAAAAAAAAACACAAGCCCCACGTCTCGAGGGGTTCCCCACGCGAACACATGTGCTTTGCCCGTTGGAGCTTAACACACACGATCGCGTGGAGAACCCGTCCGGTCCAAATCCGTTATCCTGCCTAAACTTTGTCCGTCCGCGGGATCGGCAAATCCACCGCGTGCGTTTCCGGACCGGGACTTCACTCTCGCAAGCGAGCACGTGGTGGTCTCGTGCGTTGCACAGCACGGACCTCGTGCTCACTGCTGGGCGAACCCGGCACGGTCCCCGAAACAACTACAGCCGCTACTCGGCTTTCTTTCTTCTGTCGCCTTCGTCGCCTCCATTCAACCCACGCACACCTGCGTGTTACGACGCACACAGTCCACTCCATCACATTCACACCGGGAGACGCGGCTGCGTGCTCCCGCATGCCAACCGACATCTCCCTCACATACCGCTCTCTCACACACACGGTCTCCCTTGCACACAGCGACCTTGCACACGGCCGTTCACTCACGCATGCGGGGGCACTCACCCGCGGTGCCTCACTCACACACGCGGGGGCACTCACCCGCGGTGCCTCACTCACACACGCGGGGGCACTCACCCGCGGTGCTTCACTCACACTGGCCGTTCCATCCACACATACGGCCTCACTCACACACGGTGCCCCATCCTCACCCGGCGTGCTGGGAAGCACGCACTCTGGCACCATCGCCACCACACCACTCACACACGGGGTCGCCTCCACACACGGGGACGCACTCACACCTTGCACCACACACACAGGGACAACCACACTGGGGATTCGTGTCCCCACAAGGGTCTCCGGGGCCTCTCCACCCCCCAAGCTCTCCGTGCAACCGTTCGCAGCTCTCGTCCCCTCAACCTCGCAAAGCACGACCGAACTCACCTGGTCGTGACTCGCCTCAAGGGGGCATACTCCCTCCCCTCGTTCCTGGAGGAGGCCATCCAGGTGCTCGAACTGGGTCCCTACACGGTCCGCCAGCTCACCCCCATGATCCTCCACTACCTCCGTGTGTGTGTGCGTCACTTACCCCGTCTTCATCGTGCAGTCTCTCCTCTATTTTTTCTGTCTCCCGTGTCTCTATACATTTTCTCTCCTGGTTCCTTTTTTCTGTCTCTTCCTGGTTCCTTTTCCTTTCCCATCTGAGTCGTTCTTTCTCTCTGAGCCCCATTAGCTGTTCGTTCTCCCTCCGTTTTAGTTGTTCAATTTCACACTCATAGAGTTGTTGTTTTCTTTCCCACTGTTCCTCCTGCTCTTTGTTTTCCAATCTCGTCGTTTCTTTCAATTGGCTCATTTCCTTCCTGTGTTTCATTCGCTGTTCTCTCACTACTCTTCCTCGTTTCCTCTCCTGTCCTTCCTTCTCCAGTTTCATGGTTTGCTTCATTTGGTTAATCTCCTTTTTGTGTTTCATTTGCTGCTGTCTCATTACTCTTCCTCGTTTCCTCTCCTGTCCTTCCTTCTCCAGTTTCATGGTTTGCTTCATTTGGTTAATCTCCTGTTTGTGTTTCATTCGCTGTTCTTTGTCTATCTCGTACTCCAGCCTCAGCTTTTCTTCCAATTGGTCAACCTCAGATTCATGTTCTTTTTGTTTTCTATTCCATTGTTCCTCTCGTTCTTCCCTCTCCAATCTCGTTGTGTCCTTCAATCTCCTGATTTCTCCTTCCTGCTTCATTCCTTGCTCCTTTACTTTCTCCTCGTATTCAAACCTATTTTTTTCCTTTTGTCGTTCAGTTTCAAATTCATACTCTTTCAGTTTTCTATTCCACTGTCTTTCTTGTTCCTCCTTCTGCAATCTCGTCATTTCTTTCAACTGACTGATTTCTTTCTCCTGTCTCATTCGTTCTTCCTTCATTACTCTTCCTCGTTTCCTCATTCTTTAGTCTGGCCTTCGCTTCCAGCTGTTCGATCTGTACAGTGTGGTTTCTTAAAGTTTCATTTTCCGTTCTCTTCCTTTCCTCTTTTAACACTCTCAGTTCGTTTTGTAGTTCCCTCTCTTTGTTTTGGTGTTTCTGTAACTCAGAAACTTCCTTTTACAATTCCTTTCTCATCTCCGCACACTCAGACCTTGCTTTGGCTTCGAACTGTTCTTCCGGCTTGCGCTTGTGGTTTTCTACCCGTCTTCCCAGTTCCTCTGTCTCCGTTTTTCCCTCCAGTCCCAGCTTATCAACTCTCTTCGTCATGTCTTGAAGTCTTTTCTCACACTCCACCGTTTCGACCTTCAATCCCTCCTCTGTCTCCTCCTGGCTTTCTTTTAATTGGTTTTTCGCTTTGAGTGCGTTTCCATCCATTTTTTTATTTTCCATTTGTTGCGTATTTCTCTTCATTTCGTTGTTCCCTTCTTTCATTCCGTCAATTATGCTCTGCACGAGTTCCATAACGTGCTGTATTGTCACCTGCCCTGGCCACTCCCACTGACTACATTTAGTGGTGGAGTTATAATAAAAAAACCGACCAGATGAACGGCATCGATGCCTTTCCCAACCTTCTGGTACGGGTTTCTCTTGCACGGTGATCTCGTCCTGAGCCATGGATTCTACATTACTATTACACATACCTAATACCCCCGGCACCCGCTCGCCTTGAGACGCCATCTTGCCTCTCTTAAAGGGTTAATTTAGCTCGCTCGTAATTTGGAGGGAATCGGGGGTCGCTTCTCTCACCCCTGGACCGATTCCCGTGAATTTAGCCGGAGACAGGAGAGCCCGTTTTCCTGTTCTCCGATACCAGTGCCGCGAGGAGGGCGATGGATTTGTATCGCACGACCTGACACCAGTGTTGCGGTATTCGCGCCCGCCGGCGTGCTGACGGCCACGTAACTCGAATCGCGGCACGTCGCCCACCGGACGGACAATCCAGTCGTGACCCTCTCGGACTAACGCCGGGAACCAGTCACGGGTGGACCTTTCGGTCTCACCGCGATCGAGCCAATCAGCCCCCGCGTGGGATAGGGTTGCTCGCCAAATTCGACCTACCTAAGTACCCACGCGGAGGGTAGACCGGGCGATCGCACCTCGCCGCAGGTCGACTTCGGACACGGGCCACTTAAGCGACCCGTTCCGTACTATCGGGATAACCGAGCGGTGTTATCGTCGACCTCGACGGTTCGATTAATTATCGGGCGTATTCAGCCCACTACCAACCCTTTACGTGAAGCAAGATGAGGATTCAATGAAGGAAATGACGAAGCGAAGCGGGAAACAGTTCAACACAAAGCACATTTATTCGCGCTGAACGGAAAGCACACATATTCAATTCCACCAAAAGCACATAGAAAAGAAAAACACAATGCAATTTACACAAAAAGCAAATGCGACAATGCAGATCTACTACCGATTACGCGAGCACACGGCAACACTTATACAATTTTACTTCACAGACGGCGCCGACAACACATACCCAAAACCAAGGAAAAGAATACCCTCAAAGATGAGGCGGGCCTGAGGCCGAGACCGGGTCGGGCCTACCCGTCTGGTGATGAGACGCGGAGCGGCGATGGTGCCTCAACTCCCGCGGGCCTCGCGGACAGTGTCTGGTAGGGGGTGGGAAAAGGGCCCCCTTGGTCGCACTATCTCAGCGCGGGGGGAAACAGGAGGGGGTTGCTGATGCTCGGGGTATAGAGGATTTCCACTCTGCTCGAGTCCCGCGACGAGCGTCTCCACCTCGGCCAGGTCGCGCTGTCGGCCTCCCTGGGGTGCAGCTCCCTGCACGACGCGAGCACCCCCTCGTCTGTCCTCGCCGCCTCTCCACAGCTCCGTCCCCTCCGCTCCGACTCCAACGCACACGACGACGACCAGCTCCTTCTTGCCAACTCCACCGCCCGCGAAGTCTTAACTCTCTGTTTTCGACTTGACTGACGAACGCGGTCGCTTATATAAGCCCCGTGGCTTCGCCTTCTCATCTTTGACCCTCTGCCTTCGACCTTTCACCTCGCTCCCCATTGGCCCGAGAAAAAGTGGGCGTGAATGCTTTTTGATCCATAAATTTGCATATATCGATCGCCCTCCAACGCCCTGGGGGCGGGGCCAAATCGCCCCTTGCTCACCGATTGGACGGAACAAAAGTGGGCGTGTGTCGTTTTTGATCCGTTTTTGAAGTGGAAAATCCGTGGTTTTGTACACGCTGTTCGGCGCGCGCCCTGCACGAGTCCAACACCAGTACCCACAAGCGGCGCAAGAACGGTGGCGATGCGACGGTTGCGAGGTGTGACGTGAAGGTCGTGGCGGTTGTGGTGAAGCGGCGTTGTGGTTGGTGGTTGATGTTGTGACTGGTGGTGGTAACAATGGCGGTTGGTCCAAAATAAAGATAGTAAAAGAAAAACGGCTATCCTGAAGAGTCGCAGCACGCATAAATGACATGTATTCCCACGAGACAACGGGTTTGGGCCTAACTACACATATACTTACCGAGATATCTCACCTAAGGGACCTAAATGGTGGTTTGCGAATTTGGTAACCACAACACTATATATATATATATATATATATATATATATATATATATATATATATATATATATATATATATATATATATATATATATATATATATATATATATATATAACAGTAATTCTTTACCTGGAGGAAATTTCCCGCTGGGTGGAAATTTTCGGATTTCAGGGGGGAAATTATTTTTTAGGTTGAACAATTTTCAAACTATTTATTGCGTTGAATACGTCGTCTGAATACGCTTCCTAAGCAATGAAAAATTAGCAGAACAAAAATTAATGTTGATTTTAGGAATGCTCATGTTAAAATAATATAAGACTGTTAATGTTATGCAATAAATTGTGTATCAATATTTTTATGAAAATATTTATTGGAATAATGTTCTAAATAAATTTTAGTTGTTTTTATTCATTTAGTGTTGATAATGGGGTGGGGGGGGGGGAATATCATTATTCGGCAATTTCAGAGTGGGAAACAATATTAGAAAGGTTAAGAAATCCTGATTATATATATATATATATATATATATATATATATATATATATATATATATATATATATATATATATATATATATATATATATATATATATATATATATGTATATATATATATATATATATATATATATGTATGTATATATATATGTATATATATATATATATATATATATGTATATATATATATATGTATATATATATATGTATATATATATATATGTATATATATATATATATATATATATATATATATATATATATATATATATATATATTTATTGTTGCGAATCCGCGCCCGCCGGCGTGCGAACAGCCACGTAACTCGAATCGCAGCACGTCGCCCACCGGACGGACAATTCTGTCGTGACCCTCTCGAACCAACGCCGGGAGCTAGTCATGGGTGGGCCTTTCGGCCTCACCACGATCGAGCCAATCGGTCCCCCGCATGGGATAGGGTTGTTCGCCAAACTCGACCTACCAAAGTACCCACGCGGAGGGTAGACCGGGCGATCGCACCTCGCCGCAGGTCGACCCCGGACACGGGCCGCGTAAGCGACCCGTTCCATACTATCGGGATAACCGAGCGGTGTTATCGTCGGCCTCGACGGTTCCGATTAATTATCGGGCGTATTAAGCCCACTACCAACCCTTTACGTGAAGCAAGATGGAGATTCAATTAAAGAAAAGACGAAGCGAAACGGGAAAACAGTTCAACATGATGCACATTTATTCTGCGGCACACGGAGAGTACACATATACAATTAAACAGAATGCACATAAAGCAATTGCAACAAAAGAAACACAACAATGCAGATCTACAACCGACTACGCGTACACACGGCAACACTTACACAGTTTTACTTCACCAGACTGGCGCCACACACACATGTTTACACAGAAACAAAAGAAAAGGGCTACCCTCAAAGACAAGGGGGGCAGACGGGGCCTGTGGGCCAATATTTGCGCGGGACCTGAAAGAGCGGTCAGGTCCGCGAGACCGGGTGGATCCTACCCGTGTCTTTGTGATGAGCCGCAAATGTGGCAGCGCGGCGGTGCCCCGACTTCGTGCTCCTTCGCGGGTTTCGTTGGCACTGCTTGGAGTGGGGTGGGAATGGGGCCCCCTTTTTGCACTATCTCGGGGGGGGGGAATTGTTGATGCTCTGGGGAAAGAGGATAGCTGGCTTGCTTGGGTCCCGTGATGAGCGATTCCACCGCGACCTCGTCGCCGACCACCGTCTTCCTTGCCTCGGACCCGAGCTCCTCGGTCTCTTCCCCAATTCTCCTCAGCCGACTGCAGCAAACCACCTGTACGCCCTCGCCTCCCGACTCCACTCCGCGCTCCAACCCGACTCTGCCCAAAACACTCTCCGCTCTTCTGAGGCCGACTCTGCAGAGACCGACTCTGCCGAGACCGACTCTGCCCAAACCGACTCTGCCCAAACCGACTCTGCTCGGCGCTTTATAGGCCGGCAGGAGAACCCATATGCAAATTTCTGGATCAGAACGAGCTCGGGGGTGGAGCCACGCTCGCCCATTGGACGGAGGAAAAGGGGCGTGAGTCTCCCCTGATCCTAGAATTTGCATATCTCGATTCCATACAGACGCATCTGGAGGCGGGGCCAAACCGCCCCGCGCTTGCTGATTGGATGGATCAGAAGTGGGGTGCAGCATTCCTGATCCGAATTCTCCTTGGAAAGGCCGCATTTTGCACTCGCGGCTCAGCGCGCGTCCCGTACGAGCCCAGGACAGCCTGACGCTCGGTGCTCACAAGTGGTGCGGGAATGGCCGCAGAAGGAGAGAGGTGAAGGTGGTGGAGGGTTTATGGTGGTGGTTTATGGCCATGGTGCCGTTTGGAATGGCGGTGATGCGATGTTTGCGGGAGCGAGTTGTGAAGGTAAAGATCGTGGCTGTTGGCGTTGTTGTTGTTGTGAAGCAGCGTTGTGGTTGGTGGTTGTTGTGTGATGGCGGTTGAGACGTGGTTGGTTCAAAATTAAGATAGAACAGAAAAACGACTATCTCAAAGCGTCGCAGCCCGAATGAATCACATTTATTCCCTCTAAACAACGGGTTTGGGGCTGACTACACATGTACTTCCAGAGATATCTCACCTACGGGACCTGAATGGTGGTTTGCGAATTTGCACAACCGTAACAAAATATATATATATATACATAAATATATATACAAAGCCACTTGGCTTTTTCTTTGGGGACACCTGAAATCAGCGGATTGTATCATGGGACCTCGTACTTTTGAAGATCTAAATAATTAAATAAAAAACGAATGTGATGAAATTGGTGTCGATGTCAAGAAACGTTCAAAGAAAGCAACATACAATAATTGATACGTGTTTGCCCGTCAATGGCTCGCAATTTGAGCAATTATTGTAATACAATTGGAAAAATAAATATTGACGTGAATACAGACTTTTGAAACAGCCGAAGGTTTGTTCCATTACCAATTAGCTCATTGTCTGAGATCTTTACAATACCTGTTGCTCCTTTTGTTCCACAAGATTGGAAAAGTCCAATGTCGCCTTCAATGTGTTGCAACACATTGGTTCGAATGATGATAATAATAATAATAATAATGCCTGGGACTTGTTTCTTCTTTGGATCTGAACCTAAATCCCGGGGCACCAAAATACCACGTTGTGAAACCACAACTCCGTCCATTTCCACATCTATCTCCAAGTATCCAATGTATGGTATGTATATCCCATTTGCCGCTGTCAGCTTTAACATGTTTCCTGCATCTTTGGCCTCACCAAAATGACCTTTCAACTTTTCCTCGCAAAAGGCTTCAGTCACTATTGTTACCATCGTCCCGGTGTCTACTAACCCATGAATACGCACTCCTATTTTTAGCAATCTTATTGGTGACGATCCAACAGTGCTGCTCCAAAACTTTGGTGAGTGCATGTCGGTGCGCCCTGCCAAGGCACTCTTTATGTCAGGGCCTCCTCTTTTAAACACAGGTTCCGTCTTACTCTTCTTGGTGGAGGAGAAACACTCAGACTTGTAATGGTCTATTTCCCCACAAAAAACCCCCATTTCATCGTGGACTTATCCAGCTGCCTCTTTGACCGTACTTGTTCAGCATCTACCGAGGGTTGCTGTTCTACCACCTGTTGTCGTTGTTCCGCCAAGGCCTCCAGCATTGCCTTTTGCTGTAACATCAGCCGATTCAAAACGTCACCAGGTTTTGGTCCTGACATTTAGTTGGTGGACGTTAAAAGATCCGACGGTGTCTTTCACAAAAAGTATGTGGGTTATCACCAGCATCCTGAACAAATTACAAATTCCTTCCCAAATCACCTTCGGTTGAACGTCAGCCCCGACCAGCCGGTTCATGAAATATTAGGGCCAAAAACCTTCTTCAGCTGACTCCACAAGAAGGTGGTAATGGTTGAGGCTGTCAAAGAAGTATATGTCGTAGAGCATTCAACAGGTGCATAAAAGACAACCAACCCACCACACTCCCCCAAATCCCACAAATCCTTATTACTCCCAACCGTCCTCCCGAAAAAAGAAGAGTAAAGAAGGCTCTTACTGATAAATCAAAGACTTAATATATAGAGAACATTTTGTCCACAACCTGCAAAATTCTTCAAGCCTTATTTTCCCAGATCTTAATATTTATATTTAAGATATATTTATGTATTTCTGATTTGGTTTACATAATCAGCCACTTGGTCGTGATCAGGCAAGTCAACTCGACCACCTCATGTTCCTTCCACCTTTTCAATAGGACATTCAGAGATATTTCAAAATGGAACCTGAACAATAGGACAGGATAATTGGCTGTGAATATGTTTTGCAGGAATTGTGTTCTTTCCGGAAGGCTGGGGGTGGAACGGTGGTTGAAAATTCTTCCATCGGATTACACCGCAATGTGAAAGCACTGCAGCAGATTTCGCTCGACTCTGGAGTGAACGTCATCTGCGGAACAGGCTTCTACGTGGACTCATTTCATTCAAAGGAAACCAAGAGCATGTCAGAAGAGCAGGTGCCCCTTTCCAATTTAAAGTACAGTATTTTAATATTTTTTTACTAGCATAACCCACGCTCTGCACGACATGTTGGGGTGGGTGTGTTTGAGAAAGGAACTGATGCAGAGTATCAGTAGTAATTTTACTTTCATGCAGTAAGTGGAATACAATGTTCAAAGTACTTCTTCGCACAATTTCACTGTTTCAGAAACATTTTATTTACTTTTTTGTACCATGCACCTCATATGGTCTTTGAGATAATGTAAGCCGAATATCACGTTACTCGAGCGCAGAACAAAGTTGAAGATAGCGCGACACGAAACCACAAACTCGGAAATAATATATAAGATTGTTGAGAGAATTCGAGGATGTCTTGTGGAATTTAAAAGCAACAAGTTGTTTTTAATCAAAATATATAGTCAGGCAGGTCAGGTGAGGGAGCGTGTCACTGCGTCCACTTTCTGCCGGTACTCCAGGGGCCTCCGTCTGGCCATCCCCCAGGCAGATGCCTGGCCCATCCCCATCTCCTTGAGATGCTGATCAACCTGCTGCAACCACGAGGCACGTGGAGGGCCATTGGCCTCCTCCACTCACGAGGCTCCCTCGTTGAGAGAATCTGGTGAGCAGGATCAGCGTCAGGAAAGCGAGCCATATGTCCATACAGCCGCAGCTGACTCTCACGCATTATGCAGGTCATTTCAGTCTCTCTCAGCAACCGCTCATTGAATACAAAGTCTGACCAGTGATAGCCAAGGATTCTCCGAAGAGACCTGGTGCCAAAGGAATTAAGTCTCCGTCTCAGATCCCTGGTCAGAGTCCAAGACTCACATCCATAGAACAAGACTGCAAATACCAAGAACCTGAAGACTTGGACTTTCGTCGTCCTGCACAGTCACCGACAGTGCCACACCCCATGATCTCGTGAATCCACGACTCCCCATGCTTGACCCAGACGTTTATTCACCTCTGACTCACAGCCGACAGAAACATAAATATCACTGCCAAGGAAAGTGAATCTCTCTGTGACCTCAACATCTTCACCACAAAGAGGTACGGAAAAGATAGCAGCATCCAAGATGTCATTGAAAGCCTGGATCTTAGTTTTGACCCAGGAAACCCGTAATCCCAGTGACTCTGACTCCTCATTCAGCACCTCGAGGGCCCCCAAAAGGATATTCAATCTCTGCAAAGATGACTGCATCATCTTTGAAATCAAGGTCAGAGATCTTGACATTCCTAAATGATGCACCGCAGCTTGATCTCTCCGACATCCTCTCCAGAATCCAGTCCAGACAAGCGCTGAAAAGTGTGGGGGCCAGTACACAACCCTGACGAACTCCAGTAACAACTGGAAATAAGTCAGAGATAGTATCACCACATCTCACAGCACTGTCGGTAGCAGAGTAGAGTTCAGACATCAGATTGATCAGTTTTGGTGGCACCCCACGAAGACCAATAATCTTCCAGAGGGTATCCCGATTCACTGAATCAAATGCTTAACAGAGATCAACATCGGCTGCAAGCAGCCCCTGCCAAAACTCGTCTGCGTTCAGTGAGGACCCGAAGGGCAAGGATACGGTCATCATTGACCTCTTTGGTGTTACTCCTGACTGCTCTGGGAGCTGGTGCTCAAGCAGATGGTGGCGAACCCTATCAAAAATTATCCGAGCAAAGACCTTGCCCGGCACTGAGAGCAGTGTCATCCCTCGGTAGTTGTTGCCTCAACTCCCTGAACAGCTCAGCTCTGCCATTAAGCCTGGCCCTGCGACTGGTCAATGGCATCCAGTGTCCCTTGAGAGACAAAAATTCTTTTTCACTCAATGGTGAATTCCAAGACATCCACCAGCAACATCAAGGATGGTGGTTTTAAAGGCACTCCACAACACCTCAGGATTCCCCAAAGCACCCAGACCCCCAAAATTCCCACTCAGCCTCAACTCTTGAGCTCCCCTCTCATCCTTGAGCATGCCAACATCCAGCCTCAGCTGGGATGGTACTATTCTCTCAGATTTAAGCTGCTATTTCAGAGTTGCTACAACAAGCCTATGGTCAGTATTGAGGATCAATAGTATGAGTTCAACAGTATGAGTTCAACAACTTGAACAGTATGAGTTCAAGTTCAGCGATGAACCTGTGGGTGCTGAAACCTTGAACCAGCTAACCTAAATCCATGACTTCTTGCAAAGTCAAGGAAGGAGGTGCTACTCTGGTTCACAGTTCCAGATCTAGAGGGACCAACACTTCTCTCATAACCATCTCTATAAGTTCCAGTCGATGTATTGAAATTCCCAAAGACTGGAAGAGTATCTCGCCTGGGGCACTGATCAACCACAGACTCGAGCGTGGCATAGAATCTGTCCTTCATGGTGAGGTCACTCGCCCCAGTCGGAGCATAGTCAGAGACCAGGGAAATGACACCCAAGGAGTGATGAATCCTAAGTCTCATCATACACTTGTTGACCGGTGCTACCTCAATTATCATTGGAATCAGCTTATTGGACACAGCTACAGCAACTCTTTTGGCATGGTAACCATCAGAGCAACCAGACCAATAGTAGGTGTTATCACCCACCACAATCTCCCCACCATCCAATCTCTGAACCTCAGAGAGTGCTGCAATACCAAAGTCCAAAATGCTTGAGCTCAGATGATAACAGAGACAGTAGATCATCCTCTCTTTGGGATAGGACATTCCAGGCACCCACCCGAAGGGATCGCCTCAGGTTAACCCAAGGAGACTGCAGTCTGGTGGACGACACCTCAGCAACACACCGACACACACTACTGCAATCTGACCCCGGGAAGGTTACCCCGTGGTTTTCCTCCTATCATCAAAGATTGGGGGTCCTAAAGGCGTTGCCCCAATCCTCTCATCTGGTGAGTTGCCCTGCGAAGGGCAGCTGCACAGAAGGTACTCCCATCGGAGTGTGTTTTCAGTTTTCTTTGCGTTTTTATGTTTTGCGTAGTGAAGTGTTTAACGGTGGCCGGAGTGCAAATCCTGCCATCAACCTCCTAAAAAAACGGTAACCCAATTGAAGGATCAGCTTCCCTACTTTCTCCAGCTATCCTGCAACAAGATGGTTTACCAGCACATCATGCTCGAGCAGTTATAGCATATCTCTGACGAATTCAGTGGACGATGGATTGGACACGGATCTGAGATCGTGTGGCCTCCTTGAAGTCCGGACTTAACAACATGTGACAACTCGCTTTGGGGCATTGTGAAAGAGGAAGTTTCTCATCTCTGCCTAACAACAGTTGAAGAACTCAACACAGCAGTCAGGGGCTGCTTTTATGACCTCCAGCCCTCAACATGGAAGATGTCCAGAAGAACATAGAGAAAAATTCAAATTTGTGCAGAGAATGGAGGGAAGCACACAGATACATTCGAACTAAATTGTAACTGTGTGCGTTGGGACTTTGTGACCACTCTGTAAAAAAATTAATAAATATTATATTGTTTAAATTCTATTACAAAGTCGAGGTTTGTAATTATTACATCGAACGGATTCGCGTGTAACGGAACAAAGGCACCAGAATGAGAAGGGGGAAGCACACCAACAGCAGGGTTGAGGGACAAAATGCAGGGAGACGTGGACAAATAATGTGTGTTGGGAAGAATGAGGGGTAGGGAAAGATGCGCAGGGTGGAAACGATGGATGCAGAAGCAAAATCTCAGGTAGGAGAAATTGGAAATTTGGAAAGATGTGCTTAATGTGGTGGTTAATGGGGGTAGAAAATATCATGGTTTTGGATGGGGGTGATTTGGGATGCTGGTGAACTGCCGTCCTGAAGATCTGGAGGTAAGAGTGAGATTGAAGATAATGCAGATGTTGGTTCCACAAGCAGGCAAAAGAGGGACGAAAGTGTGGAAGTGGGGAGTCATTCTGTGGATTTTGTGAGTTTCACCAGAAGGGGGTTGATCATGGACCGCATAAATCCTGCAGAAACCTCAGGGGGGGGGGTGAAGTAGGGTGGAGAAAGTGTGCAAGATCAGAAAGTGGTAGAAGATAGAGACCCCACCGACATCTCTGCGATGTGAAAGTGAGAGGCCCATCAAATCAGCTTTATCATGTGAGACTCCAATGATCTCGAAGGCCTTGGTTTCCGTGGTGTCAAGCTGAGCTACAGTACCTGTAGAAAGTCTACACCCCTTTCAAAATTGTCATCTTTTGTTGCCTTATAGCCTGGAATTAAATTGCATTAAATCAGACTTTTTCCACCTTTATTTACACATCGTAACCCACAACTTCCAAGTGAAAAATAAATTATATACAGTCCAGGAGCAATTGGGAGCAATAAAACTATGTAGTCAGATGTACCATACCCCTCAATGTACCATACCCCTCTTCCACCATACCCCTATTCCAGCTGGCAGAAGTTATGAGGCGTGAGTTGGAGGAAGGTGTTGATGGAACGGGCATTCGTTGTGGCATCATCGGTGAGATTGGTTGTTCTTGGCCAATCACAGAGAGTGAGGTCCGCGTGCTTCGTGCTGCGGCCACCGTACAGGCCTCTCTTCACTGCCCCATCATTGTGCATCCTGGGAGACACCATGATGCACCTTTCCAAATTGTACGACTGCTCCAGGAATCTGGTGCTGACCTACATAAAACGGTCATGTCTCACATTGACAGGTACGACCGCCAGATTGCAAAAGGAATCATAGGGATTAAGGTGCCAAATAAAATGACTTTCATATAACATTCCGTTGAAAATAATAATCAATAACTTTACCATGGCCACCTGATGCATGTAGGATGGGGGACGAGGTGGGGAGGGGGGGAGGGTATGAGGGTGTGAGGGTGTGCGAGCACTCACTCACTGGTTGGGGCATAGCCCTGAATAACTAAGCAGTGATTGGTTGATTTCAAAGCTGTATATGGAAAAGAGAATCCCACACTTTTTAAAGGACACTTAATGTTCTAACATACCAGACTATGTGGCGTAATGGTTGGAGCGTCTGATTCAAGACCATCTTGTCTTGGAGGTCGGCGGTTCTAACCTCGTCTGAATCAAATCTAAGACCATTAAAAATGGTACGTGTTGCTTCCTTGTTTGATGTTCAGGGTTTTGAAAGGATAGAGCACCAACAATCGGCGATGGGAAGACAATGGCAAACCACCCAGTATAACCTTTGCCAAGAAACTGCTTCAGTAGGTAGCGCCAATGCTCTGTAAAGAGAAAAGAGCATCATCATCAAAAAGGTGTTCTAACAGCATGACGGTGGAATGTGGTGAATGAAACAAACAGTTTAATAACTGGAGCTCACAGAACACCTTACCCCGTAAAGTCTTGAGACAAAGGACATGGGAAGGGTCTTTGAAATTCTTCTTTTGCGTTACCGATCACAATCTATAGTTCCAACAAGCTGCCATTTTGTCTGAATCTCGATATTCCCCAACGCTGAGAGCACAAGCGACAAATTTGATTGGTCGAGACGGTGTAAAAATTGCATAATATTTTGTCCAAGTACTGCGAAACTGGATGTTTTTGGAAGTGGCAAGAAGCCGATTTGTGTTCTGCATTGTTGTTCAAGAATATAATTATCTGTATTATAAAAGGAGGCGTGTCTGTCTGTCTGTTTGTCATGATATAATTTGAGAACAGATTGACGGATATCAATAAATCGGACGGTGGATTCAGGAAACTCCGAGAAGGTTTGTGATGAAAATTTTTATTTTTATTTTTTATTTTTTATTTTTTATGGGAACATGGGCACACGTGGCAAAACTGCAAACACCAACTTGCAACGCTTGTTGTCTCTGCACTCCCAGAAATCCTTTTTCTTCTTGCCCTATTGATTAGTCATCACAGCAAAGACTGGTATTTCCATCAGCGAAGCGACGGATCTTATATTCTCGTATTAAAATAAAATAAAGATTTCAAAGGCTTTTAAAAAAAACAACCTTTTTTGGAAGTTTACTGCTGTCGATGCCCGAATTTTACACAACATTATTCAACATGTTAATTTGGTTATTGTTTGTGCCTGTTGTTTCTGTTCTTTACAACATCCCTAAAACACTAAGTTTCCTGTTTGGAACGATTTCAAATTTTGTTTGACTGCCAAACAGGCAGATAGATTCTGTGCATATGCTCTTGGGATGACATTCTGTACCATCTTGCCAAATTCAGAGCCAAAGTACTGCTAAACTGCATGTTTGTGTTTCGATTCATGTTCACAATATGACAATCAATTGAAATTATGTAGTTCCTCGATCATTGATTGACATCTGTAGACACAAACAAAGTCAACCAACTGCTTCATCCCACTTTTCGGTTGGTGCGTAGAGTAACAAAGAAATTGGTGACAATGAAACAAATCACAAAATATGGCACAACAGTTATCAATAATGATGTAATACACAAAATAGATGTTTCCACAGAGGAGGGCATGGATCCCAGACAGAGAAAGTCCTTACGAGAGAGGGATATACATATATATGTACGAGTGGGGTATGCTTACATATTGTAAGCACTAACGAACCATGCTTCCCCCATTGTCTCAGGTCGCTCGCCACCATTTGTGTTTTTTCATTTGTTATTTTCATTTATTTAAATTTTCATTTACGTATGTTTTTCAACGGTTCTATGAGTGATCCCCCCCCCCCCCGCCCGTGTATCGGCTATATTCCTTTGGCACGCAAAATTTCAGCTTTCTACGTCACCTGGAAAGTACCGAACCTTAATATCAGTCAATCAATGACTTGAATCAGTGGTTAGAATTATATATGTATATTGTTACGAATTTCGGTCCACCCGGCGTGCGATCGGCCACGTAACTCAAATCGCGACCGCGTCGCCCACCGGAACGGACAATTCATTCGTGACCCTCCTTGGAACTACCGCCAGGAGCTAGTCACGGGTGGATCTTTCGACCACACCACAATCATGCCAATCGGCCACCCGCGCAGGATAGGGTTGTTCGCCAAACTCGACCTACCTAAGTACCTGCGCGAGTAGTTAACCGGGCGATCGTACCTCGCCGCTGGCCGGCCTAGGACACGAACCGCTTAAGCGGTCCGTTCCGTGCTTCAGTGATAACCGAGCGGTGTTATCGCCGGCCCCGACGGACGTGATTATTTACCGGGTGCTTACACCCCTCTACCAATTCCTTCCGTGATGCAAGATGGAACTTTCAAACAAGGGAAAGGACGCAACGAAATGGTTAAACAAGCACATTTATTGCACACTCAGACAAGCACGTATTTTACAGCCTTACAGTAAATCATGCACGTACACAGTGAAATCAAGCAAAGGCATAGTTACAACCGAATAAAGTGTCTTTATTTCACACACATACTTAGACAATTCTACTTATAAGACGGCACCACCACATGCATTTACACAAAAGCAAAGAAAAGCCACCCTCCAAGACAAGGGTGGCAGACAGGTCCGTGGACCAAATGTACGTGGAACCTGGATGAGCGGCCAGGTCCACGAGACCGAAGGGTCTAACCCGCGCCCTTGTGGCGCGATGGCGGGCAAGCCGCGATGTCAGCATAGTTGCGCCTGGCTTCGTGCCCCTGGCGTGGCCGGTGAGCTCTCTCCGGCGTTCTCCGCGCAGGCACGTGTTTCACCGTCGGCACCACGGTTGGGGAGGGGAACGGACGGGGTTACCGGTGCTTTCTTAGCGTGGAGCTCGGTAAGGAAGAGGGGAATTGCTGACACTCCGTCCAACGAGTTGACGCTCTGGACCGCACTGGCTCTGGCGAACTCCTCCTGGCTGTGGCCTCCACTATGCCCTTCTCCGGTGGCGGTCCCCACTCAGCCTTCTGGTTCGCCTCTGAGCCCTCCTCCGCGCCCCTGCTCCACTCAGCAACTCGCCCTCCTCGCCGCTCAACTTCGACCTGACCTCCGAGTTCCTTCCTCTCCGTCGATCAGCCCCCGTCTGCCTTTCCCCGTCTGCTTCGAGCTCCGTTTCCCAACTCTGCCCCACCGACACTACCGCCGTATGCCTCTTCGAGCTCCGTCCTGTTCTCCGACCCCTCCAGACTGCCTCGAGCTGCGTTGTGCTCGCGCTTATATAGGTCGGGGGAGGAGTGCATATGTAAATTTGCGGATCACAGCGGGTTTGGAGGCGGGGCTACACCACCTGATGCTCAGCCATTGGATGGATGAAAAGTGGGCGCGAATCATTCCTGATCCGATTTCTTCTTTGAAAGGATCCCATTCACAACCCATGGCACGACGTTCGGTAGAAAGGCGAAGGTGGTGGGAGTTTGGTGTAGTTGTTTGGGGGCGTTGTTGGTGGTGGCGATTTGGTTGTTGGGGAATGATTGGTCCAAAATAATGATAGAGAAAAGAAAAACTGCTAACTCAAGGGATCACAGCCCTGTGAACACGGAAATTCCCTCTAAACAACGGTGGGGAAATCTAACTACACATATACTAAATCTAACTACATGACATGAACAAACTTTGGTACATACACGGTAATGAATGTGGTAAAGTTTCATTGTAATCGTAAGTGTAGTTTCAGAGAAGAAGTTGCAAGTATTTGTGGATGGACAGATCGACAGACGGACAGACAGACGACGCACCATCCCATAAGGACCCCGGAAATACGTTCCAAGTGAGCTAAAATCAGAATGTCAAAACTTTAAACCATCCTAATGTATATCTTCTATACTAATAAATGTAATAAATGTGTGTGTCTTCCCCTCCCCTCATACTGCCTTCCTTCCCCTCACCTCACATTGCCTTCTCTCCCCCCTCCCCTTACGCTGCCTTCCCTTTCCCTCATGCTGCCTTCCCTCCCCTTCCCTCACATTGCCTTTCCTCCCCCTTCCCCTCACGCTGCCTTCCCCTTCCCCTCATGCCGCCTTCCCTTCCCCTCACGCCGGCTTCCCTTCCCCTCACGCCGACTTCCCTTCCCCTCACGCCACCTTCCCTTCCCCTCACGCCGCCTTCCCTTTCCTTCCCCTCACGCCACCTTCCCTTCCCCTCACGCCGCCTTCCCTTTCCTTCCCCTCACACTGCGTCCCTTCCCATCACGCCGTCTTCCCTTCCGCTCACACCGACTTCCCTTCCCCTCACACCACCTTCCCTTCCCCTCCCCTCCCACCACCTTCCCTTCCCTTCCCCTCACACCACCTTCCCTTCCCTTCCCCTCACAACACCTTCCCTTCCCTTCCCCTCACGCCACCTTCCCTTCCCTTCCCCTCACGCCACCTTCCCTTCCCTTCCCCTCACGCCACCTTCCCTTCCCTTCCCCTCACGTCACCTTCCCTTCATGTCACCTTCCGTTCCCCTCCCCTTCTCCTCACGTCACCTTCCCTTCCTCTCCCCTTCTCCTCACGTCATCTTCCCTTCCCCTTCTCCTCACGTCACCTTCCCTTCCCTTCCCCTCACGTCACCTTCCCTTCCCTTCCCCTCACGTCACCTTCCCTTCCCTTCCCCTCACGCCACCTTCCCTTCCCTTCCCCTCACGCCACCTTCCCTTCCCTTCCCCTCACGCCACCTTCCCTTCCCTTCCCCTCACGCCACCTTCCCTTCCCTTCCCCTCACGCCACCTTCCCTTCCCTTCCCCTCACGCCACCTTCCCTTCCCCTAACGCTGACTTCACTTTCCTTCCCCTCATGCTGCCTTCGCTTCCCCTCATGCTGCCTTCCCTTCCCCTCACGGTACCTTCCCCTCCCCTCTCGCAGGCTTCCCCTTCTCCTCTCGCAGCCTTCCCCGTCCCCTCTCGCAGACTTCCCTTCCCCTCTCCCAGACTTCCCTTCCCCTCTCGCAGACTTCCCTTCCCCTCTCGCAGACTTCCCTTCCCCTCTCGCAGACTTCCCTTCCCCTCTCGCAGACTTCCCTTCCCCTCTCGCAGACTTCCCTTCCCCTCTCGCAGACTTCCCTTCCCCTCTCGCAGACTTCCCTTCCCCTCTCGCAGACTTCCCTTCCCCTCTCCCAGACTCCCCTTCCCCTCTCGCAGACCTCCCTTCCCCTCTCGCAGACTTCCCTTCCCCTCTCGCAGACTTCCCTTCCCCTCACGCCGCCTTCCCTTCCCCTCACGCCGCCTTCCCCTTCTCCTCACGCCGCCTTCCCCTTCCCCTCACGCCGCCTTCCCCTTCCCCTCATGCTGCCTTCCCCTTCCCCCTTCCCCTCCCCCTCACGCTGCCTTCCCTTCCCCTCACGCTGCCTTCCCTTCCCCTCACGCTGCCTTCCCTTCCCCTCACGCTGACTTCCCTTCCCTTCCCCTCATGCCGACTTCCCTTCCCTTCCCCTCATGCCGACTTCCCTTCCCTTCCCCTCACACCACCTTCCCATCCCCTCATGCCGCCTCCCTTTCTTTTCCCTTCCTGTCACACTGCCTTCCCTCCCCTCATGCTGCCTTCCCTTTCCGCCGACTTCCCTTCCCTTCCCCTCATGCCGACTTCCCTTCCCTTCCCCTCACACCACCTTCCCATCCCCTCATGCCGCCTCTTTCCTTTCCCTTCCTGTCACACTGCCTTCCCTCCCCTCACGCCGATTTCCCTTCCCTTCCCCTTGCACCACCTTCCCTTCCCCTCACGCCGCCTTCCTTTCCCTTCCATTCCTGTCACACTGCCTTCCCTTCCTCTCACGCTGCCTTCCATTCCCCTCACGCTGCCTTCCCTTCCCTTCCCCTCACGCCACCTTCCTTTCCCTTCCCTTCCTGTCACACTGCCTTCCCTTCCCCTCACGCTGCCTTCCCTTCCCCTCACGCTGCCTTCCCTTCCCCTCACGCTGCCTTCCCTTCCTCTCACACTGCCTTCCCTTCCCCTCATGCTGCCTTCCCTTCCCCTCACGCTGCCTTCCCTTCCCCTCACGCTGCCTTCCCTTCATGCCGCCTTCCCTTCCCTCCCCTCATGCTGCCTTCCCTTCCCCTCATGCTGCCTTCCCTTCCCCTCACGCTGCCTTCCCTTCCTCTCACACTGCCTTCCCTTCTCCCTCACACTGCCTTCCCTTCTCCCTCACACTGTATTGCCTTCCCAAGTTATAGTAAAACTAGGTGGATGAATTGGCTCGGTGACAAGAACAAGCTGATTAGATTTTAGTTCAGGTCCAGATCTCGATGTGGCCTATCAGTGGATACAAAAATGTAAATTGTTCAGCCTGATGGAGGTATGTGCTCTACTGTGGGCTGTTCTAGTTCAAGATCTACAAACATGCAAAACCCTCCCCAAAATGCACAGTGGTCGGGCAATATGTAAGTTTAGCAGGGGCGCCTCTTTGTGACTCCAAAATTCTTTATCTTTCTTTCTTCCAGTAGCCACTGGTAACACAATTAGAACGTTCATGGAGCACGATATCACACGCAGTGTTTGAGTATATACTTAGATTTTAATAACAGATTAAAAAAAATCCAGAAGTTTAGCGCAACTGAAGCAGTCTTATACACCACCCTTGTACACTGTAATAAGACGATGTTGAGTCGCAGGTTAGAACATGGAGGCTTTATTGATCACCGTAGAATGCAGCGTCAATCGGCATCATACATAGTCATATCGGTGGCTTCTTCTTCAATCCCGATATGCACCCTCTCACATGCCACACCTGTGATGTAACCACATTTGAATGTAAAATGTATGTTCACGTTTCACTTCATGCATATTTATTTTCTACTCATTTCTTGTCTCGTACATATCTATGCTCCGCACATGTGTGGCGTCATCTCCGCGGCAGAGGGTGAGCGGACTCTTCTCCAGTCTGGCGGGACGTGTGGTTTGGTGGAAAAGGAACGGTTGTTTAGTGACGCTGATGGAGTGATTTAAATAAAGAAAAAGTGATTTGAAACTCTGCAAGTGTTTGGTGAAACTGCCTGGAGCATTCTTATTCAATAATCTGGACATGTAAGCCGTTCCAGGATAACACTGTTTCATGCTATGTATTGATATATATATATATATATGTATATATATATATATATATATATATATATATATATATATATATATATATATATATATATATGTATGTATGTATATATATATATATATATATATATATATATATATATGTATGTATATATATATATATATATATATATATATATATATATATATATGTATATATATATATATATATATATATATATATATATATATATATATATATATATATATATATATATATATATATATCATGGCTCTTGGAAGTATTATGAAGGCGATTGTGTTCTACAGCGTTCAACTATAGAATTCAATTTAAATCAGAAGGGCATTTGGAAGAGTGCATACCTCCGCCGGATTAGTTTACGTTTTGTATCACACTGTTAGCCGGATCTGGATTCGGACCTGAACTAAAATTTCATCGGTTTGTTCTTTTCTCCGAACCAACCCATCCACCAAGTTTCGTCTGAATCCGTCCATAACTTTTTGAGATATTTTCTTCACAAACAAACAAATAGACAGACAGCGGTGAAAGCATAACCTCTATCTACCTTCAGTGGCGGAGATAATAAAGCTTTAAAGAGGTTTAAAGACCTATAAATAAATTAATTCCCGGTTTTTCCGCCGTTTTACCCAGTGTCGATTACACCACCTTATTTAACAAGTTACATTAGTTATTTGTGCTTGTTGTTTGTGTCCTTCATAACATCCTTAAAAAACTAAGTTTCCTGTTTGGAATGATTTTCACTTTTGTTTGACAGCCAGGTAGGCAGACAGAGTAAAAAGATTATCTCATTTCTCTCTGCGCATGCACGATCAGGACTAATTCAGAGCCAAAGTAGTGTTAAATGGCAAACTTGTCTTCCTATTCAGGGAAGGAGGGAGAGAGGGACGGGGAGAGTTGAAGTCTTATTTTACATTACGTGGAATTTCCACGCATCCTGCTGGTATATTAATACTTTCCTTCCAGTGTACTACATATAAATAGAATCTTTTCTCCTCATCGTTTCAGCATTTTATTCTGTGATATGATGTGTAAATTACTGAGAACTTGAAATTTCCAGCTGCCAAATAATCATTGTATTCCAGTTTGCCTGCATAGAAAATCATAGCCGATAGGAATGTTTTTTTTTTAATTTATTTGTCCAGTACTATTCTGTGTATAAAAACATTAGAATGGTCAGCCGTAAAATATGACAATGCACTTATTTTTCTTCTTTGATATGCAGCATAAGGCTGGGAGTCGTATCATTGGCCGAGTGCACAGGTGTGCTGCTGATGTATCACCCTCTGTAATTTAGGGCAGGTAATTTGTTCAGCGTACTTGCGATAGCTTGCGTGCTTTTCACAAAGAACACCTTGGGATCATTAACGTCCTCCAACTAATGGGGCCTGGAGGTTATGTTGGGTAGGCTAGGCTAGGGTAAGGGAGGGTGGGGGAGAGGTCTCAAATAAAGATCGTAAGATCTCTCATAAATAATTTCAGATGTTTCATTCATGAAAATGCCTGTTTTGCTCCCGTGAAGGATAAAACCAGAAACGTCACTTGATGATATTTTACGGCGGATAACTTTAACCATGTTATTCTCATGGATTTTTTTTTTTTGGTCTTGTGCTAACAACGCAGACAACTAGCCATTTGCTGTAATTAATAACTATTTTTATTGCCATTCTCGATGTGCTTTTACATTTAAAATTTGTTCACTGTTGTTATTGTAGGGTCTCAAATGAGGAATTTTCGGTTTCATTTCTGAAAATTCCTTGTGCACTATTTTATCATTGATGATGCTCCGTTACCTTTGGGCAGGACACTGTTTGAAAAGAATCAGCTACTGGAGTTTGCAAAACTGGGCTGCTATTTGGAGTATGACCTCTTTGGCTTAGAAATCCTCGACTATGAACTCAACTTGAATGTGGACATGCCCTGCGATAGTGAACGGATCCGCAGGTCAGACATCCTGCACTTATGGACACGTATGATAATAACAACAAAAATAATAACAATGTACTTTTATGAGTCACAAAATGTTGGTCATCATGATGATTATCTTTGGTACCTGCACTATCTATTGGTATATACTTTTCATTTAATAGAGAAATCATCACAGTTCTCAATATTTTGATCAATCGCTTCAATGTTAACTTTAGTTCCATGGGCATACACAGTAAATATCAAAACGTGACGTAGTGTGTTGGAGAGTATGGAGGCAACTTGTTCCCTTAAGGACTTTTGCAGTTACAATTGTCCTGGACCGTATGAGCTGTGTGTGCCGATTGTCATAGCCTAGTGACACATGCCTGACATATCCAAATAAAACAAATATTTGATATTCTTGTACTCTATTGTTTGAACAGCCTCCTACAATCATCTCCTAAGTCATAGAATGAGATAACAGTGATACGTTGTTGGGCAGAGTTTTTGCCTGCATAGAGTACCACCAAAAACAAGTATTTATACTGCATCTTGTTCACGGCTCTGGTGCAAAGATAGATACAATATCTGAATGCCAGAGAAGAGGAGGAGAGTTTCTGCCTTTGAGTACTGAGGCAGCATTTGCTTGAATATGTCATTGAGGAGTCCTATAGGGGCCAAGATAAACGAAAGTCACGAGGAAAACCCTCCAAGCCATAACTGGCCTCATAGCTGATGCACAACAAAATACTTGTGGTTATCACTACACTCGGACATACGAGGAGTGTTCAAAATGTTCCTAGAACGAGGCACTCACAAGAGTTGAAGACAAGCATTTTAATATGCAGGTACTGCTGGGCCCTGACATTCACGAGGGATCATTCCTGAAAAATGCCGCAAACGTTGAGTCTCAAAATGTTGGGGCATTGTTTCAATGGCGAAAAGAGGGATTGGCATGGCGGTTCATGATTCAAAAGGGGAAATGAAAAATCCTGTGAAAAAAATGTGAATATGTCTGCAAAAAAAACAAGAAAACCTGAAAAAAAAGCCTGCGAAAAACCCGCGAATATGCCAAGCACAGTGCCACGAATGTAGAACTGGGTCAGAAATAACATAAATACACCCGCGAAAAAAACACCCCCCCCCACCCGTGAATACGTGAAGCACAGGGCCACAAATATAGAACTGGGTCAGAAATAACATAAATACACCCGCGAAAAAAACACCCCCCCCCCCACCTGTGAATACATGAAGCACAGGGCCACAAATATAGAACTGGGTCAGAAATAACATAAATACACCCGCGAAAAAAAACAACCCCCCCCCCCACCCGTGAATACGTGAAGCACAGGGCCACGAATATAGAACTAGGTCAGAAATAACATAAATACACCCGCGAAGAAAACAACCCCCCCCCACCCGTGAATACGTGAAGCACAAGGCCACGAATGTAGAACTGGGTCAGAAATAACATAAATACACCTGCAAAAAAAACACCCCCCCCCCACTCCCACCCGTGAATACGTGAAGCACAGGGCCACGAATATAGAACTGGGTCAGAAATAACAAATACACCCGCGAAAAAAACAACCTCCCCCCCACCCGTGAATACGTGAAGCACAACGCCACGAATGTAGAACTGGGTCAGAAATAACATAAATACATCCGCAAACCCCCCCCCCCCCACCCGTGAATACGTGAAGCACAGCGCCGCAAATATAAAAGTAGGTCACATTTTATGAACCGCGATTATGCTGGGTCTATGAATAGCGGAACCGCGAATGTCAGGGTCTGCCAGTATATTTAAATAGAAAGAAAATGTATAATCCCATTTTATTCACATTTATGTCTTATTTTTTGGCATGCTTTTGACTATGGCATCGCTTTCATAAAACATTTGAAAAAACTAAACACATTTTGGCGTTTGACAAAAACTTTTTTTTTGAATACCAAGTCGAGGCTCGTGTCATAGATGACACACAGAAACATATTGTTGTTTGGCCGGGTATCGGCGACGAGCACGACCGCTAGATGGAGCAGTAGAGTCGGCTCCACCGAACACCCGGAATTTATAGGTCGTCACGCCGGATAACTCCGGAGCTGACGGGTCCCTTATGAGACCGAAGTTTGCCAATAGGTCGACCACGTGGAGTAGGGTCGATTGCCAATTTCAATTGACCTAAATACCCACGTCGTCCAAACTACCAGGGAAATTCACCCTCGACGGCGCTCGTACGGCTCGTACGAGCTGCTGGCGTGCTCAAACCGTGTGCGACCCGAGCGGACGGTCACCGAGCTTCCGTCGGTCTAAATGTCCCTTTTACAGCAGCAACAACCTGGCTAATTCTCCAACCCGCACCATGTTAAACCAATAAAAGAAACACAAAAACGAACCGATACATTTAACACATGGGTTTATTTATAATGGGGCAGGGGGGCGGGGGGGGCACGTAAGAAGCAGAGTTATCCGAATAATAGAGAAGCACTATGTACAGCCAACAGCACTTATATAATTCCTACTTACTCGACTGGCACCACAAACACACACACACGCACACGCACACACAAGAAACGGTGGCCACAGCCTTTATTGAGGCCTCCAGCTCGGAGGGGAAGGCGAGCTGAAGACCAGAGCCTGCCTCGGATCTGTCCACCTCATGTGGTCTTCGCACTGATTCAAACCGGGCACCAGCGAGATGCGAGCCGAATCCAGACACCGGCAAGCCGCGATCAGCCTCCTCAGCTCCGCTTGGCGCTTGTCCTGGCAACCAAACTTCTCCTCTGTATCCTTCAGAGAGACGGCGCGCACCCCTTGCAGTTCTGTTGGCGGCAGGATCTCTGAATCTCGAACTCTCTCCCCAGGATCTTTCAAGCTCCAGCTCCTTCGCTCTTCTTCCCAGGATCTCTCAAGCTCTCCCCAGCCCTTGCTGTCCGAGCGCGCCGCACCCTTATTCACCCTGTCGGGGGGGGGATGCCTCCGCCCTCCCCGCTCTCCCTCACTGGATGGTTTTGGTGCACACAATCGCTCGTCGCCCTGTCACTGGCCAAAACGAGCGGCAAGTCCATCGATTGGCCCGGGGGCGTGTTGACGTCACGCGGACCGCCTTCCTCACCATCGCAAGGCTCCTCCTTGAACTCCGCCCACCAAACAGGCAGAGGAACATTATTCTGCATGGGCTTCGCCCACCAAATAGCCAGATGAACTGTATTCTGCGTGGGCTCCGCCCACGTACGTGCTGACACGCACGTAGGCCATGGCGTCAGCCAGAGCGAGGTGAAGGTGATGCTGGCGTTGTCGTAGTTATGAGGGGTGTAAAAGTTAAAGAAAACCCTGACTATCAAAGTAACTCAGCACAAGTACATTTATTCACCCATTAGGCTATGGAAAGGGAGCTATCTATCCACATTCACTTATCGAAATAACTGAGCTATAGGACCTGAATGTTGAGTGCAGTAAGCTTCCAGATTCGCAACAATATAACAAGGCAGGAGACACGAGGGGTGAGAGAGAAGCACAAAATAGTGGAGAATAAAGGCAATCGGAGATCTGTGGAACGGAGAGGGATGGGGTGGGATACATGGGGTAAACAAGATGGTACTACAGGGACTTTCAAGATGAAAAATAGGGAATTTGAAGGAGATCGATTTGGGGTAAATAAATTAACAGGGATACTAAAGATCAAGATTTTTGGATGGGGGAAGACCAGAGATGGTGGTGAACAGATGTTTTGAAGAGCTAGAGGGAAGAATGGGATTGAAGAGAGTGTAGGAGTTTGTTCCAGAGGTGGGACAAAAGAGAAATGAAAGAGAACGTGAGCAGTGATTCGTGATTTTGGCAGTTTTACCAGAAGGGGGTTTTTTACGGACCTTGAGCACTCTGAGGAAAGATGGGGGGGGGGGGGACAGATCACAGACAGAGCAGGGGGAGAGGTAAGGAGAGGTAAGGCCTACCTTACTCACAGACAGAGTAAGGCCAGAGAGGAGATGGTAGAAGACAAAGACCACCGACCTGCCTCCGGCGAGAGAGTGAGAGACCCAAAGACTCAGCTTCATCGCGGGAGATACCAACGATCCTTATCCTAAATGCCTTGGTTTCCACAGCATGACCTCAAACTCCTGTGAGGCAGGAGCACCACCCCAGAGGGGGGACCAGTACTCTATTAGACTGTGGATGAAAGCTTTGAACGTGGTCAGGAGCTCAGTTGTGCCAAGGAAGGACTTTGCACGACGGAGGATTCCCAGTCGGCGACGAGCTTTGGAGGCCAGGTTGGAAATGTGGCTTTCCCAGGAAAAGTCTTGGCAGACAGTGAAACCCAGAAGCTTGAATGAAAGAACTTCTTCAAGGGGATTGTTTAGAAAGTAGATGGGGGAAGTGGGGGGGGGGTCCAGACAGTCCTTTTAGAGAGACATGGTAAGGGTGTGAGATTTGTCAGGATTGAAAGACATGTTCCAAGTGTTTGACTCATGTGTGATTTTATCTAGGTCTGCAGAGAGTGAAGAAGCTGCTGCTTGCCGGTCTGAGAGATGACAGATGGTACAGCAGAGGGTGGAGTCATCAGCAAAGAGATAAAGAGGATTTTCCATGGAATCTGAGAGATCATTGATGAAAACCAGAAAAGAACAGGACCCAGAACACTGCCTTGAGGAACTCCAGCCTGGACGAGAAGAAGAGATAAGAGAATGCCATTGAGGGTCACACGTTTACAGACGAACACCATTTTCTGTTCCATTTTCCATTGAAAGACATCATCTGCGGCGTTGTCCTGAAGAATGGTATTCTTTGACAACATTTGAGAACTAAAGAGTTCGTGGAACACGATATAAATATATAATTTGTCCGTTCTGCAGTGTTTAAATATATAGTTAAATTTAAATAATGGTTTAAAGAGATTTAAAGGTGTATTGATGAATAAATTCTGGCATTTACGGCTGTTTTACCCAGTGTCTATTACATCACCCGATCTAACGCGTTACATTTGTTTGTTGTACCTGTTTGTTTCCTTTATGATGTCCTTAAAAACAGTAGACCTTTTGCCATGTCTCTCCTAAGTCGAGTCATGCATATTATACATCTGAGTTTTCTGTCTGACATATGTGTATAATGCCTTGTTTACAACATAATCAATCTCTATGCTTGTCTGGCAGTATACAGATGCTGCTGGAAGAAGGTCTTGTCGATCAGCTGCTCATGTCCCACGATATCTTTTCTTGGCACCGCTTGTCACGTTTCGGTGGGCATGGATATTCGCACATCCTGCAGAACATCGTGCCCAAGATGCAGCGGCGGGGTGTCCCACAAGCTGCCATTGAACGCATGCTCATACACAATCCTCGCACCTGGCTTACCACTTGCCGCTAGGGTGTTTACCTGATAATGAGACCTTGAATTCACTGTTAAAGTGTTAAAGTTGTCTTTAAACAATTTGAAAAAGAACTTCTGGTTCCGCTGTTTGTTTGTTTTTGTGAGTGCAGTCAGTTTTCTCGGCTCCGTGAGATCCTCTCCAAAAGCTAAGTTTACCGCACTGGATCTGTCTTAGCTAATTGTTGTCGTTTGTGTCCCTGTCCTGGTAATCGTATCGTGAATCTTTTCACATATTCTTGTCCGTTTTTACTTGATGCTGTGGTAATGAGTTTGTGTTTTCTTGGCCTCAGCGAGTCTGCGTGCTCGAGTGATAACCATTCCACTTTTTCCTTAATTTTTTTTTTTCGACTCTCATCTGTTTCTAAGGCCTAAGTCACATTTGCTCTACGGCGAGGATACGGCGGCCGTACGCCCTCTGAATTGACAGAAACGTGAGGTGGCCCTACGCCGTATGGATATATTTTACAGACCGTAGGGGTCGCCTTGGAATTATAACGCGGAGTTAATAATTTAACGCGGAGTACAATATAACTTTTTCATTTCTACGTTCGCCGTAGCGATTCGACAATCCGAAGAAAAAGAACTGGTAAAAAAAAAAAAACCCACTCGTTACCGTCCGTCTGGCCGCACGTTCGCCTTAGGGCCCCCCTGCGGTCGCCTTGCGTCTGCCTTGAAAATTCTATGGCCGCCGCAGGGACGCCCTCAGGTCACCGTGCGACATCAAATGAAAGACCGTACGGCACCCCCAGGTTTTCGGTCTCCACAATTTATAAATACCCCGTGCGGCTCCCCGAAAAATAAAAACATATGTGACTGCTACATTGTGTGACCGTGGAAATACTGCGGCTGCCGTATAATTGCTAGTGGCCGTAGATTTTGGAGACCCCCACGGCCGCCGTGGCAAATGTGACTTAGGCCTTATTCTCGAGCTTATCTTTGTCATCCATCTTCCTTTATCAACTCAAAACTTCTCAAATTATTTTAAAAAGAAAACAATTCATTTTCATTCTCTCCTCTCTCCTCTCTCCTCTCTCACCTTTTAATCCTCAAACCTACACTCTTACTCCTCCTTCCTTTCAAAACCTCTTTCTTTTTTTTAAATCTACTAACACCTTCTTTGAAATGACGTTTAAAAATCTTTCATCTCCTTTTCCTTTCCAAACACCTCCCCCACCTAATTGTTACTAAACATTTGTATCGGTGAGTTTCTTCTTCTTCTTTGTCTTCTCAATGCTCCTGTTTTCCTGGGAGTTCACTCACAAACACGACATGTCTCATCCCAGTGTGTGTCCATCCTTGGGCAAGCCCAAAAAACAAAATGTTGTAAATCGGCAGAACTCTCCAAACAGTTCAATTCCTCACAGTCCTGTTGGTGCCTTGTCAAGTCCAACTGTGGTTTGTTCTCCCTTTACCCCTCACTCACTTGAAATATCCTCACCATTGACTCTACTCAAGACAAGGCAAAATGTCTGAACTCATACCTCGCTTTTTGACATTTTTTCATTGCCACAGTCATTTTGTTGCTATCACCATCTCCTCTCTGAGTGGCTTTTTTGGTCCAGCCTTGTTCCTCATGTACATAAGCGACATTGTTGTGGGGCCGGGCGTCCGCGGCGAGCATGACCGCTAGATGGAGAAGTAGAGTCGGCTCCACCGGACACCCGGAATTTATAGGTCGTCACCCCGGATAACTCTGGAGCCGACGGGTCCCTTATCGGACCTAAGATCGCCAATAGGGCAACCGCGTGGGATAGGGTCGATTGCCAATTTCAATTTACCTAAATACCCACATCGTCCAAACTGCCGGGGAAATTCACCCTCAGCGGAGCTCGAATGGAACGAGCCAGTAGCGTGCTCGAACCCTGCGTAACCTGAGCGGATGGTTACCAAGGTCCGTCGGTCCAAATACACAATTTGCCGCTTCCAAATTTCCCAACATGCACCGTGCTAAACCAATAAAGAAAACACAGAAACGAGCTGAACCATTTAACGGGGGATTTGTTTATAATGGGGGGGGGGGAGGGAACACAGAAGAGCAGAGTTATCTGACTATAAGAAATGCAGTCAATGTACAAGCAAAAGCACTTATCCAGTTGCTACTTAAAGACGAGCCCACACACACACACACACACACACACACACACACACACACACACACACACACACACACACACACACACACACACACACACACACACACACGGACCCCAATGGTCTTTATTGAAGGCCTCCAGTTTGAGGACAGGTGAGCTAGAGACCAGAGCCTGTGCTTGGACCTGTCCACCTCGTGTGGTCTTCGACGATCCGGCTCGGCGGTACTTGAACCCGCAACACGATGCCACTCCAAGCACCAGGTACCACGCTCTCCAACCGGCCACGCACCAATCGACCAAGGCCAAGGAGAATATCATTGGCGACGATGATCCAGCTCGGCGGGACTCGAACCTGCAACATGATGATGACCACCATGACGATGACCACGACCCTTTTACCACCCCCACTACCCAGCCTGGCATCTATATATTAATACTGAAGGACCAATTTTGTGCTCCTCCTAGCGGTCGCATCACGTTTTTCTTGGTACTGTGACCTGGACTGAAAGAAACTTCGTACCTGTAAGAGTGCATCGCACATAGTGGCAATAGTCAACTTTCAACGCTGAAGCAGAATAAACACTTTTCGTTGAGATGGGGGCGAGGAGTGAAGAGACGGGGGCGGGGGATGAAGAGACGGGGGGGGGGGATGAAGAGACGGGGGCGGGGGATGAAGAGACGGGGCGGGGGATGAAGAGACGGGGCGGGGGATGAAGAGACGGGGGCGGGGGATGAAGAGACGGGGCGGGGGATGAAGAGACGGGGCGGGGGATGAAGAGACGGGGCGGGGGATGAAGAGACGGGGGGAGGGAGGGAAGAGGCGGGGGGCAAGGTAAGCAAATTTTTGGGCAGAGGTAAGCAAATTGAAAGCGGGAGACAGGGGGAAATGGGGCGGGGGATGGGTTGAATGAGGCGAAGTTGAGTGTGAGGGGTGGACAGGGGGGTGGGGGCCCGGGGGCAAGTGGGGCGGGGAATCAATAGACGGGGGGTGGGGAGTGAAGAGGCGGGGCTGGGGTAATTACATTTTTGGGTGGGGGTAAGCAGATTGAATGGGGCAGGGGCGGGGGATGAGAAGGCGGGGGCAAGCACACCCTGTCCAGTCCATGTCCCTCGAGTGTGTGTGAGCTGGTGAGGGTGGTTGAATGAACGGAATCCGTCTGTGACGGGGTTTCAGCTCGTTTCTTATATTCCTTTTTCCTCCGGGGTGAGCAAATCACCGTCTGAGGAGCTCTCCACCCTCATTGGACGGGGCGTCATGGGAAGGTCGCTCTCTGTAGCCATCTCAACCCTCATTGGCCGGTGTGTCTTGGGAAAGCCGCCTTCTGTGGCCATCTCAACCCTCATTGGCTGGCGTGTCGTGGGAAAGCTGCCTTCTGTGGCCATCTCTACCCTCATTGGCTGGCGTGTCGTGGGAAAGCCGCCTTCTGTGGCCATTTCAACCCTCATTGGCCGGCGTGTCGTGGGAAAGCCGCCCTCTGTGGCGTGATTGGACAAGGGACAAGCCCCTGCCTTCCTGGGTGGAGTCCCGGTCTGAGGCGATGGAAATCTCCGCCCACGTACGTGGCCGGACGCACGTGGGCGATGGCGCACGTGGGCGATGGCGCACGTGGGCGATGGCGCACGTGGGCGATGGCGCACGTGGGCGATGGCGCACGTGGGCGATGGCGCACGTGGGCGATGTGAAGTGAAGGAGGTTTGTTGTAAACGAATCTCCGCAGCGCACACATGTTACTCCCGTTAGACACAGGTAGGGAGCCCTAACTATAAACACACGCTTACCGATATAACTGTTCTATAAGGACCTGAATGTTGAGTGCAGTAAGCTTCCAGATTCATAACAATATTTGATGCTCTGGAAAACCCTCTTCCTTTTTGCAGACGATACTGCACTGTCACAAGTTAACCCCAACCCAATGACAGGCAAACAGCATGTACGTCGCTCTCTGCCAACGTGGAATTGATTCGATATCCGTCTGATAAATCGAACATGTCTTTCAATCCTGGCAAATCTCAGTTTTACCCTGTCCCTCTGGAAGGACCTTCAAAACGAACGCACCGATCTATTTCCAATATCATCCACTGGAAAGGGTTCAGTCTCTTGAACTTCTCGGTCTCACCGTCAGCCATGATCTTTCCTCGGCTGACCATATACCAAAGCTGTCCTCCAAAGTCAGTCATTGACTGGGCATCCTCTGTTGATCCAAGTGTTATCCTTGGAAAAATCAGTTACAGTCTACAAGGCCTTTGTCTATAGCTCAGTGGAGTACTGCTTTCCCTTGTGAGCTGGCTTTCCAGCATGATATCTGTTCTCTTGGATTCTGTGGCATCTAAGTTATAATAATAGTACGAGTTCCCTTACAGGGAACTTTAACATTAGAGGAAGCCATCAAGCCTGCACAATGCTTGCCAATCTATGGTTGTTTGTCCATGCTCTCTCCTTTTTTAAATAATGAGCATTAAGCAAGGAAGCAACACATACCATTTGAAAAAATATTTGGTACGACTCAGCAGGGTTCAAACTACCAACCTCTCAAACTGAGTGTGGATGCTCCAACCATCACACCACCGACACTGGTTTGAAAGCTCTCAACATTATTGGCATCTCCCTTTAAAAGACCAAAAAATAAAGCCGTTGCTCCCACATCACAGGTCGGTCAGTGGCCTCTGCTTTATACTGTCAAGTTCGTTATCGCTCCATCTGTTCGTGAGTTCTTACAGTTCACCCCTCTTGGTTAAACCAAGCAATTAGGAATTCAGGGGTTAGTCATGACATCTGGGTGAAATTGGGAGGGGTCATGGCGGACAAAGGAAGGAAGCAACAAAATTTTCACAATGTTTACGTATGTGCAATGTGGATCACCAAAATCGTTTGTCACCACGTTCACACCATCATGAAGATCTGTTTCATACTCAAAGTTTGTTCTTGTAAATTGATACAAATGCCCATTGATATATTCTGGTGTTGTTGTTCTGCAATTGCATATCAAACAGAACCGGGTTAGGGTTAGGACAATGTTAATAACCATCAAAATCGTGAAATCGCATCCATGATTCACCAGGAGGGCATCGGAATGGGATGTAATGTGCGAGTTTGAACCAATGAGAGCCGCCCCGTTCACATGTCGTTTGGGGGAAAAACACAAAATTGTGTCCAGGGCTCGGAGAGGATCCTCAAAAGAGTCCTTGGAACAAAAAACTTTGAGAACAAGAAATCTTCACACCTTTGGTAAATGAATCGTGACCTCTCACCGAAACAAAGGTGGATACTTCGAGACCTGCGAGGACTCCGTTCCACCTTCTGAAACCCGCATGTCTATGTTATAACAGGAGCCATGTCTGCCATCTTGGTTTAGTGTATTACTTGCATTATCTGAATTTTTTTTTTTAAATAAATACATGGTTTAAAGAAATCTTGTATAATCAGCTAAAACGGTGTCCTGGGACTTATGGCTCACTCTGTAGATTCAGCAGGACAATTAATTTGGTTATGTGCTCATCCTCCGAGTTATCTTGTGGATTAGAGACGACAATACCGTCCAGTTAATTGCTTGCAAACGTGTATGTGCAGCATTCTTTGCTTTGCGAGTGGGGGGATAAAAGGAATGTCAAGTCGGCTGTTCCTTTTTCCCCCCTTCCACTCGTTTGTGAACATTAAAGATGCAATGCTGATGGTTATTTTATTTTTATTTTTTTGCAAAGAGTATGTTGATAAACATATTAAATTCAGAATTCCTTGATTCAATTATAAGCTGCTGTTCTGATGCGTTGCCAGAGAAGGGGACCTGCATCTCGGAGCATCATGTCCTTTGTGCAGGGGTGGGGAGGACCATTAAGGTCATTTGACAATTAATTACATTCAGAAACACCCCTCCTGCACAGCCAAGTGGACACCAAGGCTGATTATACCAAAAACAAAAGGACCATGTCTTGGCACTGTGACGTGTTTGCACAGTGCCACGTTTAAGTTTGCTCTTGGACAATAATCTTTCCTTTGTATGTATTTTCATGAATGCCACCAACTTTAAAATTTCAAGTAAATTTTTTTTCCAATGTCTTTTTATTACCCCATGTGCGTGAAGCGAAAAGCGGGGTTATGCAATTGGTTCACTTTTGTCTGACTCTGTGTCTTTCTACAAAAGTCAGTTTATGATGGAGGAACAACTTATTTAAATTTCATGTTATATTTTGAACATGAATCAGAAAACGAACCTGTCGTTTAGTCGTACTTTGGCTGCGAGTTCATTTTGATATCACATGCGCAGAGAGGAGAGAGAATATTTCTTTTACTCTGCTTGCCTGGCAGCGAAACAAAATTGAAAACCATTCCAAACAGGAGACTTACTGTTTTTAGTGACGTCATAAAGGACACAAACAACATGTACGGAGAACCAATGTAACGTGTGAAATAAGGTTGCAAATAAAACGCTGCATCGACGGTGGTCAACTTTCCGAAAAAGTTTTTCTCAACAAACTTTAAAACCACTATTTTATTTCAGATGATTTACTGTATATACTTGAACACAAGAACACAAATTGCTTTTTTGATACTTTCAAACATCTTCTGTTTAGCAATACTTGGAAAAAAATATTATGGCATTTTATGTCATCACGACCAATCAAATTTTCTGCTCATAGACCCCCACCCCACGTCCTTGTTTCTTAGGTCTCCAGGGGGTAAGGTGTTCTTATGAACTCTAATTACCCCACGCACGCAAAGTGTGAAGTGGGGTGAAGCAATTTGTTCATGTCCGCCCGTCTGTCCTATCAGTTGATGATTGTCAGTTTGTGATCGACGGACAACCTATTTAAAATGAATGTTAGATTTTCAACACCAATTGCAACATGAATCCGAAGACAAGTCTTTCGTTTTAACACATCATTCTTCTGAATTTGTCCTGATTGCACATGCCCAGAGAGGAGTGAGATAATATTTTCACTCTGTCTGCCTGTCCGGCAGTCAAACAAAATTGAAAATCATTTCAAACAGGAAACTTATTGTTTTTAAGGATGTTATAAAGGACACAAACGACAAGCACGAAGAACTAATGTAATGTTTTTGATAGGATGATGTCACAGACACTGCGGAAAATGGTGGTAAAACCTGAAATTAATTTCATTATACAACTTTTGCAATCTGTATTTTATTTAAATGTAATTATATACTTGAACACTGTACTACACACATTGTCTGCCATCATACATCCAAGAAGTCCAGTTTTGCAGTATGGTGCAGTACTTCAATTCAAATATAGGTTCAATGGGATGGTGTTTAAGGGTGCTCTTCTGGACTACTTCAACAGCACTAAAGTTTCGGATTTTTTTTAAACGATCATTAAAACCATCATTTTATTAAAATTTAAGTAACTGCGCAGGATATTGGGTTCTATGAACTCTCCAGTTAACCTCCGCCATCGAAGATCGGAGGTTACTGTTTTCACCCCCTTTCTGTTTGTTTGTTTGTGAACAGTATTACGGAAAAAAAATCGACGGATTTCGACGAAACTTGGTGGGGGCATAAGGTATGGTCCAAGGATCATGCCATTAGATTTTGGACCTGGTACAAAATCCAATATGGCCGCTATGTGGCCATTTTGAAAAAATATTTGAATTTTTTTTTTTGCATTTCTACATGTTTTAAGTGATTTCCAACCCCCCCCCCCCCAAAAAAAAAGTTGTTAGAGAAAAAAAAACTTCTTGCAACTTTTTTTTTCAACAAAATTTCGATCCTTTTTTTGCATTTCTACATGTTATAAGTGATTTCCAACAAAAAAAAATGCCAAAATAATAATTGCGGCTGATTTTGGAACTTCAGGTGGATATACCCACGTAAAATCAATTTCTGTCTCAAGGAATCTAGTTATGACGAATGAATTGAGTATGTAAAAGTTAAAAGTAAAAGGGAAAGTTGCAAACTATAACTCTGAGCACTGTTGACGTCAAATTGAATGAATAGGATATCAGGTTCACTTGAGTGACCTAGCAGTATTGGCGGTGGAGGTTTTGCACTCTACCGAGTGCTCCCCCTCTAGTTAACCGCCGCCATCTTCGAAGATAGATGGAGGTTACTGTTTTCACCTCTTTCTGTTTGTTTGTTTGTTTGTGTTTGTGAACAGTATTACGGAAAAACTCCTCGACGGATTTCGACGAAACTCGGTGGGGGGGGGGGTTATGTATGGTCCAAGGATCATGGCATTAAATTTTGGACTTGGTCCCCCCCCCAAAAAAAATTGTTCGAGAATTTTTTTTTTTTTTGCATTTCTACATGTTTCAAGTGATTTCCAACCCCCCCCCAAAAAAAATTGTTACCCCCCCAAAAAAATAGAGAATTTTTTTTTGCATTTCTACATGTTTTAAGTGATTTCCAACCCCCCCCAAAAAAATTGTTACCCCCCCCAAAAAATAGAGAATTTCTTTTTGCATTTCTACATGTTTTAAGTGATTTCCAACCCCCCAAATTTTTACCCCCCCAAAAAAGAGAATTTTTTGCATTTCTACATGTTTTAAGTGATTTCCAACCCCCCCCAAAAAAAATTGTTACCCCCCCAAAAAAAAATGTTGGAGAAAAGAACTATAACTCTGTCAGCACTGTTGACATATTTAATGAATAAGATACAAGGTTCACTTGAGTGACCCAGCAGTATTGGCGGCGGAGGTTTTGCACTCTCCCGAGTGCTCCCCCTCCAGTTGATACTGCAGTTGTATGTTGAATTGCACTCCCTGTGAAATTTTGATAGTTTCAGAGTGACGTTTTGTTGCACTATCACTATTGTTTTTGTCATAATTTATTATTTTAATTGCATTTGGAAATTAATTGGACAAGAGTTCATTCTCAGAATTTAAGCTTTGTTGGTCAATGGAATTTTCTGGCTTTTTTGTGGACAAATCATAAAATCTTTATTCGATTTAATTCAGTTCAAAAATTCTTGCAATCCCGCAGAAAATGTTTTCATTGCGAGGATCGTGTTTCTTAAACCCCCCTCTCTATCCCCTCCAAAAAACCCCAAGAGGTACAATAAGAACCAAAAAGATTGGGCAAATACAGTAGACCGCTGAATCGTTGGGTAGTTATATCCAAGGTCTACAGGATGCATTCGGTTTGTGAGAATAAGGAGATAAATTGTCTCTTTTCACAAGCCATTAACCGCGGCTCTAAAAGGCCCTTTGAGTTACAACGGTTTTGCTCACTTGCTGGGAAATTACCGGAGAGATTCAAACCACTTGGCTTGCGGACCGGCTCTCACACAAGGCGCCAGTGTTATGTGGGTTTCATTTCTCACCATAACAGCTCTCTTCCAATGCGGCTTTCACCGAATCTGATAACTATGAGGTTAGCCCGTGGGTGGTCCCCTGACTACCTGTGCTACGTCACGCCAACCTGCCGGTGCTCCAGCAATTTCGGCTTTATGTTCATAGGGAATAATTCCGCATTATCACGTTCCTTTCCATCAAGTCGCATTTAAACACAAATGCGTCGAAGCACGGAGATGTGAGCAGAACATAAGCTCTTCTTGCGGTGGCAGTGGATAACCACTGAGATACTGGACATGTTCATACACCCATCAGGTTAAACGACAGAAAAGGTTCACATTGGTCCATCGAACCCCCACTCCTGTTACTCTATAGATTAATTTTTTCCATTTTTGAAATTTATTCCAGAAATATATGTATAATTTCAGCAGGTTTTTTTAAAGCCTTCAGGATGACTTAGAGTTTGTTGAGCTGCATTTGGGCAGTTCTGTGTCTTTTACAAACTGCAACTAGAATCCCTCTATACTACCTCGGAGTAGCAACAACTTTGAAGCCATTTTGTTTCCACTGAGCACCTCACACTGGACCTGTGCCCATTCTGTGTGAAAACAACATCTGTCCAACCTCAAGAATGAACTTTCAAACTTATATTCCTCCTCTAAAACTTGGTGGCACCTTGTTTAGTCTGTCTCTGGTGCATGCTCTCCTTCCATCCCTTCCCTCACTTCAAATGGCACCACAGCTGACTCCGCTCGTGAGAAGGCCGAATGCCTCAATTATGTGTTTGCTTCAAATTCTTGTGTCCCCAACACTTCACTCTCAGTACCCATCCTTCCACGTCATACTCAACTGCTCCTGGACTCTGTGTCTTTTGTACCTGAGATGGTGGAGAAGGTTCTTTCAACCCTCGACTCTGACTCCACTACTGGACTGGACGGCATCAGCTCAAGTGTCCTAAAAACCTGCTCTGCTGTTCTTGCACATCCTGTCTCTGCCCTTTTCAGCCTATCATTTGTGCGAGTGGGGAAGTTGGTCAAAGCCAAGTACATAAGAGAGGATTTGCAATTCACAGAAATCCAGGTCAGAAAGTTTACAAATTGAGTCAGTCCCATGGAGTCACAGAATTCCTTTGCTGAAGTGCTATGGCTGGTGAGAGGTACTAACACCCAGCCATTTGGCATGGTGACAATTTAAATCACCACATATGAGGAAGTGAGAGTTGGGATGAGTGGTTATAAGTTGGTCCATGTCATCTGAGAGAGATAGATCGAGAGATCGAGATAGGTTGTCATCACTGTTTGGAGGATGGTTTTTTTGTATACCTTGTCAAGGCTCGTATGAGAACTAACACAACGCACAGCATGGAGGGCATGAGACAAAAGGGGCGGGGGTGGGAAGGACAAAACAGTGGGGAACAGAGACATCAGGAGATCTGTGGAAGGGAGAGGGATGGGGCAGGGAACATGGGGAATACAAGATGGATATTACAGGGACTTTCAGGAAGGAAAGCAAGGACTCTGAAGGAGGTGGGTTTCGGGTGGATTAACGGGGGTAGAAAAGATCAAGGATTTGGATGGGGGATGATAAGAGGTGGTGGTGAATAGCTGTTTTGAAGGCCTGGAGGGAAGAATGGGATTGGACAGAGTGAGGGAGCTTATGCCAAAGGTGGGGAAAAAGCGGAATGAAAGAGTGAAGGTGAGCAGTGATTTGTGATTTTGGTAACTTTAATAGAAGGGAGTTGTTGGTGGACCTTGAGCGCCCTGTGGAAATATGGTGGGTACAAATCGCAGAGAGAGCTGGGGCAGCGAGACTGGAGAGGAGACGGAAGAAGACAAAAAGACCACCGACCTGTCTGTGGTGGGGTTGGGTAAATATTGTTGAAATTTTGTGCATAGCATTTTCTATGGCCGTTTTCCATGCTGAATCCGAATCCGGTCGCATTTTTTTTTTTTTTTTTACCTCCGATGACCTTTGACCCCCGGAACCTTAATTTCTTCAAAATGGCGGCCAAAATTGACCTTTCATGTTTTCCTTCTCTAATGTGACGAATAAGGCTTGTAATATGTCATTTCATATGTTTCTCAGGTCAAGGAATACGCTAATCACATTTTCAAATTGATTGGATATTGCATAGGACCAAAATAAAGTAATTTAGGAAAAAGGAAGACTTGAAGAAAAAGAAAAATGCTAGGCTATTGAATACTATACAAACTTGCAAAAAGCACAAAGGACCTTTGACCCCAGACAGTCTATATTTACTGAGTACACTATCGGAGAAAGAACTTCCAGCGGAAGTGACATATTTATGCTTAACTGTCGCCCCAGACATACGCCAAGAAAGACATGGGAAGGATGGAGCAGGGAAATTCCGCACTCAAAAATTCAGTTTGACCGAGCTACACAACTCCATAAAGAATGCGATTAAACCCAATGAATCCGTGCAGGATAGCATTAATGAACTTTTGTTGGCAGCAATGGTGTGATCTCGGTCTTATGTTGATCTGAGAATGACAAAAACAGTTAAATTTTAGCAAAATATTATGTGGTTTTCAAAAATTGTGTTTTAAAAATCATCAAATCATTGCATAAGTGTCATTTTCGTATTTCCTGATTGGAAAAACCTATAAATTGATATATTACAAGCCTTATTTTCTCTCAGTTGGTCAGAAATTCATAAAAATATCATTTTTTGTCACCATTTTGAATAAATTAAAGTTCCGGGGGTTCAAAAGTCTTCGGAGGTAAAAGTAATTCCAACGTTTTCAGATTCAGCATCGAAAATGGCCATAGAAAATGCTATGCGAAGACACTTAACCGAAAAAAAATTCACTGTTTACCCAACCCTACCTGTGGTGAGAGAGTGAGAGGCCCAACGACTCAGCCTCATCGTGGGAGATGCCAATGATCTGAAATACCTTGGTTTCTACAGCGTGAAGCCGAGAAAGGTGAGAGGCAGGAGCTCCAGCCCAGAGGGGAGAGCAGTACTCCATCAGGCAGCGGACGAAAGCTTTGTATGTGGTCAGGAGCTCAGGTGCGCCGAAGAAGGACTTTGCATGACGGAGGATTCCCAGTTGGCGACTGGCTTTGGAGGCCAGGTTGGAAATGTGGCTTTCCCAGAAAAGATCATGGCAGATAGTGAGACCCAGAAACTTGAAGGAAAGGACTTCATCCAGAGGATTGTTGAGAAAGTAGATTGGGGGGGGGGGGGAGATGTTCCACGTGTTGGACCAGTTTGTGATTTTCCCAGATCTGTAGTGAGCGAAGAAGTTGCTGTTTGCCGGTCTGAGGGATGACAGATGGTACGGCAGAGGGTGGAGTCATCAGCCAGCCAAGAGATAAAGACGATTTTCCAGAGAGTCGAAGAGATCATTGAAGAAAACCAGAAAAAGAACAGGGCCCAGAACGCTTCCTTGAGAAACTCCAGCCTGCACAGGAAGAGGGGATGAAAGAACTCCATTTAGGGCCACACGTTGACTGCGACAGGAGAGGAAGTCTGCGAACCATAAGTGGAGATGGCCTTGGATACCATAGGAAGAGAGTTTGGTGAGCAGGGAAGGGTGCCAGACCGTGCCAAAAGCACATGCTATGCCCAGGGATACGGCTCTGATTTCCTGTCTGGCATTGAGGGCTTCCATCCATTGTTGGGAGAGCAGAAGCAGCATATCCAGGGTAGAGTGACCTGGCCTGAAACCAAATTGATTATCAGAAATCAAGCCATTGTAGAAGAGGAAGGATTTGATGTCTGAAGTGATGATGGATTCCATAACCTTTCTGATCATTGGGAGAAGGCTGATTGGTCTGTAGTTAGGGCCCTGTCACACCTTGACGTTTTAGCCAGCGTATGGCAAGGTCTCAAAATGTATGTAAAACGCTGGCGTACGTTGAACTATTGATGTTTTTTTTTTAAGTTTTGGGCATATAATAACGGGTTGGACGTATGCATAACGTATTAGTTACGTACACAGAACACATATAGATTACTTATACCAACGAATGCTGAGCGTGTTGTCGGCGTTCACAACCTATGCCCAACGATAGTCTAACTTATGCATAGCGCGTGGCAGCGTATCGCCGACGATCACATGGCGTAGGCTATTCATAGGCTGTGGCTCGACGATTCAAATCATAACCACACAAGACATCGAAGTGTGAAGCCGCTGCCACACCTTGACGTTTTCGCCAGCGTATGCCGACGTATGAAAAATTTGCTGAACCAAGCTGGCACACGTCGAATACGTTAATAAAATAAAATGACCGTTTTTACAGCCATTTTTCCCTGCTGTGCAGGGGTTAGGCTTTTTCTTGAGGCAATGTTTTATGGCCGGATGCCCTTCCTGACGCCAACCCTGGTCGCCTCTTACGACACACAGGGATATGGTATACCTATTCTAACCGGGGCATACACCGGGACCAGTACACTGGTACTCACTTCGCCGACCTCAGAAGGATGACAGGCTGAATCAACCCCCTGGTGTTAATTCAGCAGCAAAACGGGGCTTGAACTCAGGACCCTGGGATCCCAAGCCACCACCCTAACCACTAAGCCAACACCAGGCTTACGTCGAATACATTATGGGTAAGTTTTGTGTACGTTAAGAGCACGCTGGCATACGTCGTAGTACGTTGGCATACGTCGTCGTACGTCGGGAAATTTTCAGCATGTTAAAAATTTCTCGACGTATGACACACGTTCTGCATACACTGGCATAAGTTGTAGGCACGTTACGCGATCGTTGACACACGTCAACACACGTTGCTTGTAAGTTACTCATAAGTTGAAACACGTCGAGGTAATGGTTAGCGTCAGTGTTCCAGACTCCCTGTTTTTTTTGTTTGTTTGTTTGTTTTTTTTCTTCGGTATGACGGTGATGTTGACACTTTGATTTCTAGTGCGGTTATGATTTAAATCCTTGAGCGGCAGCCTATTAATTATATTATATTATAAGCGCACTAGAAATCGAAGTGTTAACATCACCGTCATACCGAAGAAAAAAAAACAGGGAGTCTGGAACACTGACTCTAACCATTACATTGACGCGTTTCAACTTATGAGTAACTTACAAGTAACGTGTGTCGACGTGTGTCAACGATCGCGCAACATGCCTACAACACGTTACTCATAGGTTAGAAATAAGTTTCGGTTATGCTAAACATTACCTAGACGTTTTTCGACGTATGAGTAACTTACAAGTAACGTGTGTCGACGTGTGTCAACGATCGCGTAACGTGCCTACAACTTGTGGCCAACATTATGCGGAACGTGTGAGTCATATGTCGAAAAATTTCAAGCATGGAAAATTTGTCTAACACCTCGGCGTAACCCGTGGGCCGTATGGTCAGAACGTATGCCAGCGTACTACGAAAAAAAGCAAGCGTGCTCTTAACGTATATACAAACTTACTGATATCGTATTCGACGTGTGCCAGCGTTTTAGCCAAATTTTGCATACGTCAGGCATACGCTGGCTAAATCGTCAAGGTGTGACAGGGCCTTTACAGGGATCTGTGTTTTCACCTTTTTAATGTAGGGCAGTCGTGTTTGCTGATTTCCAAGCAGATGGCAGATGACCTTGAGCATATGAGAGGGTGAATAGAACAGAGAGAGGGTGAGCAAGAGCAGAGGAGCAGGTTTTTAGGACACGTGGGCTGATGCCGTCTGGACCAGTTGCAGAATCTGAGTCGAGATTTGACAGCAAGCTCTCCACCTTGTCATGAGAAAAGGAAACAGAGTCCAGGGACAGTTGAATGCGACTGGGTAAGGTGGGTAGAGAAAGTGATGGGTTTCGGACACAAGATTTTGATGCAAACACTGAGTTTAGGCATTCAACTTTTTCACGTGCGGTATCAGCAGTGCGGCCATTTGAAGTAAGGGAGGCGATGGAGGGGGAACATGTACCAGAAACAGATTTGATTCGATGCCACCAGGATTTTGAGGAGGGAGAGAGGTTTGAGAGTTCAGACTTGAGATGAGAAAGATGTTGTTTTCTGGCTCTCCTGAGGGTAGATACACACTTGTTCTGAGCTTTATGGAAGGAACTGAGATTACCCTCAGTTGGGTTTGCTTTCCATGAGGCAAAGGCAAGTTGTTTCAGGACAACTGCCTCACCACAAGCTTCAGTGGTAGGGAGGAGGGAGGGCGGGAGGAAGGGTAGGACAACTGAAGACGAGAGGGGATAAATCTGTGCATGAGGGAGAGTAAGTTTCTTTGAAAGAATTCCCAGGATGAGTTGATGTTGGAGAAAGTAGCGATGGGAGACCAGTCTATAAGTTTGAGGACTGCTTGGAGACCCTGCCAGTCGGCTTGAGTGAAATGCCAGACTCGACGGCGGTGAGGTGGTTCTCTGATAACAGCCAGAGAGATGTCCACTTTGACAAGGACGTGGTCAGAAGAACCGATTGGAGTGGAGGAAGAACAGCAGATATTGTGAGGGAAATTTGTCAAAATCAGATCCAGAAGAGATAGAGTACCATTGCTTGAGATCCGGGTCAGGAAATTGACCGATTGAGTAAGTCCCAATGAGTCGCAGAAAGCTTTTGCTGAAGTGTCATAACAGGTGAGAGAGGTACCCACATGCAGCCAAGTTCAACACACAGACAAACAAGAGGGGGAGCAGAGGGGAAGTGGCGGACCGATGTACTCCTGGTGTTAGGGAGGTGCAAGCACAGTACATGTAAAATAAGAAATGGAGTTATTGATGTGCAGTGCAACTTGTCCACTAGGACAGGGTTCAGATTGGTAAAACCGGAAGAGACAATAGCCAGGGAGAGACACCAAGGATTCAGGGACATCCTGCAGGAGGAAGGGTTCTGTTGAACAGATGATGTCCGGTTTATCGGCAGTGGCCTGGATTGAGAGATCTCTCAGGTTGGAAGGGAGGCCTCAGATGTTTGAGATCCACTCAGTGAGGGACAGGGGAGGAAAGAGCTGCTGGCAGTGCACAGGAATGTGAAACGGAGCAAGGACAGGAGGTGGGGCGGGGGGAAGCTGGAATGGTGTGGGGTGGGGGAGGAGAAGCTGGGAGGGGGTTGGTGAGGGGGAAGCTGGGAGGGTGCAGGGCTGGGGTGAAGCTGAGAGGGTACGGAACTGGGGCGAAGGTAGGAGGATATGGGAGGGGGAAGCTGGGAGGGGGAGGGGCAGGGGGAAGTTGAGAGGGGACGGGACGAGGTGGAAGCTAAGAGGTGTTGAGATGAGTGGGAGGCTGAGAGGGAGAGGGTACTGACATGGAGGGGTTTGCCACCATTAATGAATGTGAAGTGGAATTGATTATTGTGTGCACACAACCTCTGCAATATTGACTACTCAAGATTCCCAAACTGGAAATACAGAGACAGACTTCATGGGAGGGGTGGAAAAATTATTTCTGTTGAAGGCATGGAGAAAAGTGGAGATGTCGGTCATTTAAGGTTCGAGTGTAGTTGGTGAACTCTGAATCTCCATCGCCCAGAGACTGTAAAGTCATTTGTGAGGAGCCATCATGTGGATAAATTATGTGATGATGTTATCTCAATGCCTTGGCTGTGCACACTGAAAAATCTCCACAAGCTATCAAATGTGGTCTAAAAATTTCACCAAGTGATCCCTCTAAATACGGTATTCAAAATGATACAGGAGCCTGCAAAGCAACCATACCCCCATCCATCCATCCATTGGGACCATACTCTGTGCAGAGCGTTGATGCTGCCTAAGCAGTCTCCTTGACTATTGGACACAATCCTGGATGGGTTGCCACTCCAAGACAGTATACCAGTATGCTGGCACTCATTTTGCCGACCTCGGACAGATGACGGGAAGAATCAACCGTACCTGGTATTTATTCAACAGCTATGTGGGATTTGAACTCAGGATCCTAGAATTCCAAGCCCAACACCCTAACCATTAAGCCAACACCAGGCATATATACACCACCCCCCATCCATAAGGTTTCTAACGTACAATTCCAGCCCAGTATATTTCACGTTAACATCTTTTTTCTCACCCAGGACAACCAAAGGACCAAAAATATAACAACCAAGTAGAGCACTCGAAGGGGAGAGGGGTGGGGGGGGGGAGTGCACGGTAGAGTCCCTTTATGGAGAGTAGCGACAACTAACGATTTGACGCCATTTTGAGTCCATTCAGTGCGGTGCACGTGCGGAGCTGCCGTATGGCGCTAGTGCATTGAACCGTGAATTACATAATGGTCTCCATGTATGAGAGATGGGAATGGTCTTTTCCATGTTGATAATGAACAAATTATGTGAAGATGACAAAATAGAAGATCTTTGACAACTAAGAGCCATATGATAAAGAAGAAATTCACAGAGCTGGTTGTGATTTAACAGTCACAGACATTTAGAACCATGACAAAGAAGGAATGAACTAGACAAGTACACGTGCTGCTTATTTCAGCCTCATTTTAATTTCAGGGAGGTGAGAGCGAGACTCGAACTCTCACCTCCCTGTTTATACGTGTACATGTACAATGTTAACACTTATCTTTGTATTTCTGCAGTTGTTTGACCTTGTTTATCATGTGTGGGTATAAATTTGTGTTTGTTTAATTTTCATATTTAAATTATTAATCGAAACTTTGCTGCATGTTGCCCATCATAAATTAATCCCACCAAAAATAGATTAGCCCACCCGGCCCCCTCATTCCCACACCACACACACACACACACACACACACACACACACACACACACACACACACACACACACACACACACACACACACACACACACACACACACACACACACACACACACACACACACACACACACACACACACACACACACGTTAATGTCCTCACCCATTCAAATCAACAGAGGAAAATACATACATTCAATGCATGCCCCCCTCTTTCTCAGTTGTGGCATACAACTGTATAACTGCCATGAATTTGTTTCTAGCAAATTCTTTCTGAAGCATCACTGAGAATTTGAATGACAATAATCATATCTTCCACGTGAAAGTACAAAAAATAAACTTATTTTATTATTTGTTTTACGAAGGTCTCAGAGACCATTGTGAAAGGCCGAGTTAACCCGTGGACCGTGTTAGCCCGTGGGCCGAGTTAGCCCGTGGGCCGAGTTAGCCCGTGGGCCGAGTTAGCCCGTGGGCCGAGTTAGCCCGTGGGCCGAGTTAGCCCGTGGGCCGAGTTCGCCCGTGGGCCGAGTTCGCCCGTGGGCCGAGTTCGCCCGTGGGCCGAGTTAACCCGTGGGCCGAGTTAACCCGTGGGCCGAGTTAACCCGTGGGTCGAGTTAGCCCGTGGGTCGAGTTAGCCCGTGTTAACCCGTGGGCCGAGTTAGCCCGTGGGCCGAGTTAGCCCGTGGGCCGAGTTAGCCCGTGTTAACCCGTGGGTCGAGTTAGCCCGTGGGCCGAGTTAGCCCGTGGGCCGAGTTAGCCCGTGTTAACCCGTGGGCCGAGTTAGCCCGTGGGCCGAGTTAGCCCGGATCCGTTCTCCGTTCTTCGTCTTTGTTCTGACTTTGAGTCTGAGTCTGACCTTGGAGACATGATCTAGACCCTATATTAATTGATCTCGCTCGAAGACTCGAACTCAAACTTAATTTTAAATAAAGATGCCTTCCCCTTCAAGTGCTAATTAATCCACGAGCAATGGATAACAAGCCTGGAAAGCCAAAGCAAAGGCCAGTCTCACTCGCAGCACACAAGTACACGCATATGGGACCATGACCACCATCACACTGACCTGGCAGAGAACTGACCAAGAAGTTGATTTCCATCCAACACGACTGACTCTGTCCTCCCAGATTTTCCGTCCTTTCGCATCTGATGGAAATCTATACATCTTGAATCCCTTCTCAGTTCTATTTGTGCTCCCAAAGGCGCAAAAACCTGTCATCTTGTGGTAAAACGATGTAAAACACGAATGAGAACGCTGCGTACAGCGGGAACGTTAAAACACTGACCGGTATGCGTCGGATCCTGTCCGCGATGGACTCAAAATGGCTCCGCGCAATCACGTGACTCGATTTTTCCGGAACCTCTATGTCGCCACTCTCTCGATAAAGGAACTCCAGTGGAGGCCCCACCTTCCTGGCTTTTTGTGCAAGCAAGCCATGACCCGGATGAGGAAACGGTGGTGAGGCGTGACGTCAGAGATTGTAGTGTCGTGGGAAAGATGCTTAGCAGGCAGACACGAGCGGGGGAACAGTCGAGCCCGGCTGTGATGTACAAGCGCGAGCGCGGGCGTACTTTGCCCGCGGCTCTCCTTTATTACGTACTCAACACACTCACGAGCCGTGGCACTACGGCACCACTACGATGCCTCAGGCGGCGCGCACTCCTTATATTCCTGGCAGACACGATGCTCACGACGACCACTCCTCCCATCATCATGCCCCGCCCCGCAGGCCCGCAGGCTATACCACACTCCTCCCTCCTAAAACTATGATTATTAAATGATCACCATCATAATCAGCATAAACAGCACGAAGTACTACGGTATAACAGTAGACAAGGTACAAAAAAGAAAACAGTGAAGTATAAAAGCACATCACATCATATAACGTGTGGAAGCGAGCTAGTGGAGCTGCAACGGCCAGGTTCCGAAGACGGAGGTGCACACAGCACCTACCAAACTCTGACCGCGTTACCGATATGAAGCAGCAAGGCGAGAAGCACAGCAGCACTACACAGCGGAAACGCCCCCAGGCGGCTCATGCTTACATGGCCTTCGGCGAGGCCGCGGCGACCTCCCGAGCAAACCTCCCCCGGCACCATCAAACGCCTCCGGCCCACAAGGCGGCACACCTCCCCCAGGCAGACCTGAAGCAGATAAACATTCCGAGGCCGGAAGCCCGCTGTCTGGAAGCCGTGGCGCCAGCGCCAGACTCGATTGACCTTGGATGGGGGCGCTGAACAGCGCCGCTGGCTGGATTCAACCAGCATTCAACCAGCTCCACTGAATTCAACCAGCTCCACAACAACCCACGCACCACAATCAGTTGAGATGCCAACGCCCATCTAAACGGCCTTGAGCGAACACAGAGAGCTGCGCCCCCGGCGCCAGGCACGTCTGACCTTGCCGCAACCAGAGGTGGGGGTAACGTTGACCAGCGCACCAGTCCTGGCTCCGAGTCGATCTCCGAGACCCACACGGCAGTTAGACGGTAGCAACTCCATTCAAACCACACTTCAACCATAGGCTCATCATAAATCAATAGGAATATCATTGGAACCATTGCAAACTCATTTTCCCGTACAGCGTGTTCTTTCGGCAAAATCCCTGCACATGACAAAGCAACTACCCGCGGCCCGGGGCAATGGAAGGCCAACCAAACCTTTTTATTCACCACCACCGCTCCCAAAGCCACCACATCACATTGACCATACTGCAAAACCCATCGATTGATCTCCGCCAAACCCACTCTCACACAGGAACTGTTGGCATTTATTTCAACAACGTTAAACCCCATCACTAGAGCAAGGAAAAACAAATATGCAATGAACAGCAATCCATAACCCCCATCATGAGTCCCTCTCTTGGTTGTTGACTCGATGTTACGAACCGTGACTTCCTTGCACGCGACGGGCTCGCTGCAGCTCGCCGTCGAAGCTGCCCGAACAACACAGGTGCGCATTGCCTCATGAACGCCGCCGAAGCGCGAGAACTCATCGCGAGAGCTGGCACGGCTCCCGCTGCTCCCAAACCGCACATCACCGTTGCAGGCAGCAACGAACGGCCGCTCCCGTTGCATCGACGCGGCTCCCGCCGCCAGAACCTCGCCCTCGGGCCTCGACGAAAGCATCGAAGATAGCACCGGCACACCTGGAGGTACGATCTGGAGATCCAGCCCGAGGTGCGCCAGCCAGTCCCGACCCAAAAGGGCGGGCCCCTCCCCTCGCAACACAAACACCGAGAGCCGGGCGCGTCGACCTCGGTAGCGCACTGAGACGTCGGCCCTCGCAAGCGGTGCAATCGCTTCACCGGTGTACGTGTACAGCGACAAGGTCGTCTCGACTAGGCGAACACCACGAAGACCACGAGCCGCCTGCTCACCCATGACCGACACTGCAGCCCCGGTGTCCACGCAAAACACGGTCGGCTCGCCATTCACTTCGACCTCCACCGTGAACGGCGTCGTCATCTCTGGACCAACGGAAAACAGACTCAACCGTGGTTGCATCTCCTGCTCCGGCCCGCCGGCATCGCCATGCCCCGGCTGCAGACCGATCTCCAGGTCACTGGGGTCCTCCCACACCTCGCCATCCAAGACCCCAATGGAGGCCCCCGCCATCCGACACACGCTTCAAATGTCCCACCTTGTGACAATGCAAACACACGGTGTTCTTATACGGGCACATTCGTCGCAGGTGCGGACCACCACACCCCCAGCACCCCTGGAAATCCACCTCGCTCCCGGTGCGACTGTGCTGCGGTGCGCGCCCTCGTCCCGCACCGCCAGACGCGCGTGCGACCTGCGGCACCTGGGTCATCGCGCGGACCCCGGGCTGCACGACCTGTGGCGCCTGGGTCATCGCGTGAACTCCGGGATGTGCGACCTGCGGCACCTGGGTCACCGCGTGGACCTCGGGATCAGCCGACATGCCCCAGCTGGAGCTACTTATTACGTCCTGGCCAGCGATGGTGCGGACATCGGTGAGTGTCTGCTCGACAGACGAAGCAGTCCCGACCGCCGAGTCGAATGTGACGTCGGTCAACCGCAGGATGGCTGCTACCATCTTCGCGTCTCGCAGACCAGAAATAAAACGATCTCTGAGTCGTGCCGGACGCTCCTCTGCCGTGAACTTGCAAGACACGGCCGAATGCTTCACCCGTGCTACGAAATCTGCAACGCGCTCCTCGCCACCCTTCGCGAGGTGATCGAACTGGAACCGCGCGAGCTGCAACGACTTCTCTGGCGCCAAGTGGGTCTTCATTTTTGCCACGATGTCCTGAAACGATAGCCCGTCATCACTGGGCTTATCTGGAGCCACCAAATCACTCAGCAGCCGGTAGTGCTCCGTTGATAGCGAGGCGTGCAAGATCGACTTGCGTTTTTCTTCATCATCTACATCATTCGCGCGGAAGTAGCAACCCAATTGTTCAGAAAACAACTCGAAGTCATCTCCCCCGAAAACGGGCACGCACCCGTGCGCCGTGCCCCGACCTTCTGCCATGCTCGTGCTGGCGAGACCCTTGGCTCTGTAGCCTGGAACCGCATGGGTTATTCGCTGCCGCCCTGCACACGCCGATCCGAAGATCCTCGTCAGCCAACTGTAGTGTCGTGGGAAAGATGCTTAGCAGGCAGACACGAGCGGGGGAACAGTCGAGCCCGGCTGTGATGTACAAGCGCGAGCGCGGGCGTACTTTGCCCGCGGCTCTCCTTTATTACGTACTCAACACACTCACGAGCCGTGGCACTACGGCACCACTACGACGCCTCAGGCGGCGCGCACTCCTTATATTCCTTGCAGACACGATGCTCACGACGACCCCTCCCCCCATCATCATGCCCCGCCCCGCAGGCCCGCAGGCTATACCACAGAGATGAGATGAGAGTGGAGTTGAGGGAGAGCGCTCGCACAAGGCAGAGTTGATTTCCGAAGAGAGGTTGAGTTTTGAGTGGAGGACGCACGCGGTCGAGAAAGAACATAGTTAGGAGATGGCCTGTAGTAACGGGGCTTTACGGTTGGCTTTCCTTCGACGCACGAAGGGGACGGCACGATCCTTGTATTCGTGTTGAGGCGATTTGCTTGCATGGTGAAGCAAGACTCTGGCCTTTGGCTCTTGGTTGGGTTGTGAGGAATGGACCCCGAGCCTCGTGAATGTCAAATAGCGGGTCGGTGAGGATGATCGACGCGTAAAGCAGCTACACTGGGTCTTAGCGCCTTGGTATTGAGTGCTGCTCGTGGATTTCCTGGCGTACATTTGTCTTGCTACGAGAGAAGCGACTTGGCGCCATTTTGTGCACGTCTGCACGTGCTGGTGGAAGTGCCTCGGTTACAAGTTCCACAAAGACGAGCTCTGGACCAAGCTAAGTACAAGAATAATGGAAGGGTTTTCTTTTTATTTCGTTTCCTTTTGTCTGTATTTAAGTCTGTGTGAAGAGGCACCTCAACTTAGACTTTTATTGACTTCACATTATTATCATTACCTATTCATTTTTGTCCTTTGTAAATACTTGACTATTTTCATTAAATGTGTTCATTTTAAGTAACTGTGTGTCTGTATTTGTAGTGGGTCAGGTTAGGTAGGTCAGGCATGGGAGCATGAGCCAGAGCTGCACGTCGCTGTGTCCACTTTCCATCAGTACTCCAGGGGCATCTGTCTGGCCACTCCCCAGGCAGATACCTGGCCCATCTCCATCTCCCTGAGATGCTGATCAACCCGCAACAACCACGAGGCACGTGGTTGGAGCATTGGCCTCTTCCACTCATGAGGCTCCCCCACTGAGAGAATCTGGTGAGCAGGATCAGTCAGGAAAACGAGCCACAAGTCCATACAGCCGCAGTTGATGCTCACGTCTATGTAGGTAACAGCAACCACTCTCTCGGCAACTACTCGTTGGATACAAAGTCCGACCAGCGATAGCCAAGGATTTTCTGAAGAGACCTGGTACCAAAGGAATGAAGTTGATGTCTCTGATCCCTGGTCAGAATCCAAGTCTCACATCTGTTGAGCAAGACTAGAAGCACCAAGGACCTGAAGACTCGGACTTTCATCCTCCTACACAGGTACCGGCAGCGCCACACCCTATGGTCCAGTGAATCCATGATCCCCCAGGCCTGACCTAAACGTCTATTGACCTCTGGCTCACAGCCAGCAGAGACATGAATATCACTGACAAGATAAGTGAATCTCTCCATGACCTCAACATCCTCACCACAAACAGACACAGACAGGACAGCAGCATCCAAGATGTCATTGAAAGCCTGGATCTTAGTTTTGACCCAGGAAACCCATAATCCCAGTGGCTCCAACTCCAGATTTAGCACCTCGAGGGCCCCCAAAAGGATATCCAGAGTCTCCGCAAAGATGACTGCATCTTCTGCGAAATCAAGGTTAGAGATCTTGACATTCCCAAACGATGCACCGCAGCTTGATCTCTCCGATATCCTCCCCAGAATCCAGTCCATACAAGCGCTGAAAAGTGTTGGGGCCAGTACACACCCCTGACTGACTCCAATAACAACTGGAAATAAGTAACAACCACATTTCACAGCACTCTTAGTACCAGAGTAGAGTTCAGACATCAGATTGCTCAGTTTTGGTGGCACCCCAAGAAGACCAAGATTCCTCCAGAGGGTATCCCAATTCACTGAATCGAATGATTTGCAGAGATCAACATAAGCTGCAAGCAGCCCCTGCTGAAACTCTCGTCTACGTTCGGTGAGGACCTGAAGAGCAAGGATACGGTTAATCATTGACCTCAGTAGGGTAAGAATACTGATTCTGGATCACTTTTCCCCATGTAAATGAATGGGGGATTTTCAGTGATGAAATTTTTCTTTTTTTTTCCCTAAAAAATAAATCCCCTTTTTAGCGCAAGGTATATTTATTTGTCTCCCCTTTTAACCTGGGGACACTTTTTTTTTCAAATAATCCATGCAATAAGATAAAGATTTGTTCAAGTACTAAAGTGGTAATGTGATTTGTGAAAGGTGATTCGAAAGAAATATCTGAAACGTCGAACCCTTGGGACACTCTTTATCAAATAACCGATGCATATTGTTTAGCTCACTCATTGAACCTATAAAGATTTGTTCATTCTCAAATTCCTTCAATAGTATAATTTTCTTTGCACAATAATCCCCATCTAAAATATTGAAAAACAAAACATTTGAATCTTTATATTTTTTAAGATACCCCTTTTGTGCCATTACGAAATGATCAACTTCTCTTAATGCTCTCATCTAGCCATCGCCCGAGTTCCAAATAATTTTTGTGCATAAACCACGCTATAAAAAAAGTTTTGTTTCAAATGTTTTCAGTTCGTGTCATGAAAATGAGGAAGTGTTTTTTTGACACGATCGTGCTGTGTGAATGAGGAAGTGTTTTTGGACAGTCATGCTGTGAAAAAATAGGAACTATTCTCTGAGACAAGGCCTTGTGTTTCTATTTTATCTCAGAACACGAACAGGCTTTTAAACATGTTTAATCAAAACCATTGTAGGGTATTTTAAGTATGTTTTAAAAATGATTCATACAATTTGAGAATATATCGCCCAGTTATTTTCCAAGCTGTCTCGCCTGAAGCGTCATTTCCTGTGGCCACACCCAATGATTAAGCAATCTCCTCGTCGTTGCCTTGTAAGTGATTCGCCAGACAAAGTTTCTGCCAGACGGGATTTTCATTTTTACAACTGAGACATGAGCTATCTTTCTTCCGCGAACAAAACAGCTCAACACAAAGTTGGTAAGCCTGTGTATAGGTTCCTCTTTGAACGATGAAGCAATTGATTATAAATTAAATCGTGATAATTCTGATATATATATATATATATATATATATATATATATATATATATATATATATATATATATATATATATATATATATTTCTTAGCAGGTCCTTGGAAGAAGAGCAGTTTACATATCACGACGAGGTGCATGAAATTAATGCTCTTATTGAAGAGGTTAATCATCTTAGAAGAGAATTGAAAAACATTTTTAATGACTGACACGACGTCTTATCACGGCCTCTGATCTTTTTGCCATCTTGTACCAATGGTAAAAAAAAAAACTGAGACATGGACTCACTCTCTTCCGATGAAGATAACAGCTCACTACAAAGTTGGTAAGTTTGTGTATGGTTTCCTCTTTGAACGATGAAGCAATTGATTATAAATTAAATCGTGATAATGCGAAAATATATATATTTTTTCCTGGCAGGTCCTTGGAAGAAGTGGAGTTTACATATCACAATGAGGTGCATCAAATGAATGCTCTTATTGAAGAGGTCAATGATTTTAGAAGAGAATTGAAGAACATTTATAATGACTGGTACAAAGTCTTATCACGGCCTCTGATCTCGAATGAATTAAACCAATGGTGAGACGTGAGTGTGTGTGTGTGTGTGTGTGTGTGTGTGTGTGTGTGTGTGTGTGTGTATGCATGTATGTATGTATATATATATATATATATATATATATATATATATATATATATATATATATATATATATATATATGTGTGTTTGTGTGTGTGTGTGTGTGTGTGTGTGTGTGTGTGTGTGTGTGTGTGTGTGTGTGTGTGTGTGTGTGTGTGACTCTTTTCCTGTCTGTTTGTCTCTCTATCTCTCCCTGTCTGTCTCTTTGTATCTCTCTCTGTCTGTCTTTCTACCTACCTCTCTCTGTCTGTCTCTCCATCTATACCCTTGACTCATTATTTTTTTTTTTCAGCTCGATCACACAACATCAGCTGTTGAAGCAATCTGGTACAACACATGATTTTCTGGAGGTAAATGTTTCTGAATTATTATTTAGTTATTCTTTTATTAATATCACTCTCTCTTTGGAATGTCGTCTTATGTTGGTTGCATCATTAGTTTGGACGCGGTTTTACCAGTACACTGGAATTCATTTTATTGGCCTTGGAAGGATGACAGGCTGAGTCGGCCTCCTGGTGTGTTAATTCAGTGGTCAACGAGGCTTGAACTTAGAACCAACACCAGGCTTACTCATATTACCATGTAATTATCTTTATAAAAACTAATTATTATCCACTTTTTGTTTCAAAACAGAATATGGTGTCTGAGTTTCGACATCACAAGACATCTGAAGAAGATTGCTGGGAAAGATTATACATTCTCGCAAATGAATATTTAATATTTTCAATTTTGATTAATTATATTTGTTTTGTTTACAATTACTTGATTTTGAATTTCAAAAAAAGGATCAAGACATGAAGGAGAGGGAGGGGGTTGGGGGGGGGGGGTAGGTGCGCTCCCCCAATGACCCATCACCCCCTCATCCCACCCCTCCCCTCCCCATGTGTGTGTGTGGGGAAGGGTGGGGGTGGGATGAGGGAGGTGGTGGGTCAAAGGTGGGCGTGCACAGGGGGGATGAGGGGGGTGGGATGAGGGGGTGGGGCTTGTGTGGGCAGGGCTTGTGAGGGTGGGGTTTATGTGGGCGGGGCTTCGGTGTGGGTGGGGCGTGTGTGGGCGGGGCTTGTGTGGGCGGGGCGTGTGTGGGCTGGGCTTGTGGGAGGGCGTTTATGTGGGTGGGGCTTGTGTGGGCGGGGCTTCGGTGGGGTTTATGTGGGTGGGCTTCAGTGGGGTTTGTGTGGGCAGGGTTTATGTGGGAGGGGTTTATGTGGGCAGGGTTTATGTGGGCGGGGCTTCAGTGGGGCTTATGTGGGAGGCGTGAATGTGGATGAGGCTTATGTGGATGAGGTATGGATGGGTGGATGGGTGGATGAGTGGAGCTTGTGTGGATGGGTGGATAATATTTTAATTAAATAAACATGTTGTGTGTGGGGAACTAATTAACTAATCACTAATTATGTGAATATGATGAATATCGGTGGAGTTTGTGTGTGTGGAGCTTGTGTGGAGCTTGTGGGGGGTTTGTGTGTGGTGGGGTTTGTGTGGGGTTTGTGTGGGGTGGGGTTTGTGTGGAGCTTGTGTGGGGTGGGGTTTATGTGGGTGGGTTTTGTGTGGGCGGAGTCAAAAAGGGGCGGAGTCAAAAAATTTCAATTTATCTTTGTCTTTTGTAATTCCTGTGAATAAAATGAACCTAAAATCTCTTCCCCTTCCAAATCATATATCTTATAAGTCCAAGGAACCGTATCTATTACATCAACAATTTTAAAAAGTTCGTTCGTCCATCGTTTAATATAACCCTTTTCAAAATGAGATTTCCACCTATATATTCTTACGATATCACCAACTTTGAACTTAGGTTTTCTGACATTAATCTCTTTTTCATATTTTAATTTTGTAAATGTTTCTGATGGTTTCATATTTGTTTACATGTGAATCGTGTCATTATACTTATCCACAATATCCTGAATAAAAGATGACCATTGTTGTGAACCGAGTTGTGTGAATTTTTTTATATAATCTCTCTTTTAAGGTACGATTAAAACGTTCAACAACAACTGCCTTCCCTTCATTAAAGGTACTGTATAATGTAATACTGTTATTTTTTAGAAAATTCATAAATGTCTTGTTATAAAACTCTCTACCCTCATCAGTCCACAATTTTTAGGTTTTCTCTTACTTTTATTAAATATCTGTTGAAAGGCTAACATAAGAGTATTACCTGTTTTGTTTTTTAATGGTACAACCCATGCGTATCTACTCCTCAAATCAATAACGGTTAAAGCATACTTGTACCCCATATCATTATTGAGTTCAATCAAATCAGCAGACCAGATATAATCTACTTCCTTGGAATAAACTTTCCTTCTCTGAAACTTTGTGAATATTGGTTCATGTAATTCATCAGCTAATTGCTCTTCAGTCTTAATGACATCATTAGAGCCTATAAGTTTTTTGAATTTCCAAGTCCAAGTTTCAATTTAGCACTGATCATCTTCTTCACAATGAACCGATCAACTTTTTCTCTCAAGGTTGGATTTTGTATCAGAGACAAATTATACAACATTTCTCTATCGGCTTCATGCTTTTCTTCCAACGTTGTGGTATTCCCATAATCAATATCGTGTCTCATGCACACTTCATCAACTCTATTGATGAGTTTACTCCATGATTTAGGATTGTCTGCCTCATCTAATCTTTTATCCAAGTTTGTGCCTGGACCACAGAAAGAATACCCTGGAAGATGTAATTCCCCTGGTATTCCAGTAGTTGTAAATTTACTTCCTGATAAAAACTTTTGTATATCTCCTCCTCGTTTGTGTTTGGAGATAAATTGATTTTTTTTTGAACCACACACCGAGCATATACCTTTTTGTATAACCCTGTTATTTTTACTTTTAATATATGAAATATTTTTAGTATTAGTTTTCTTTTTACATTTGAGACAATAACTCATTTATTTATGTGAAAAATTCCTGCAGAGTGCAAAAACCTTTTTAGTTTCCAACATGCACATTTGAATCTTAATTTTTAAAACATAAAGAATCCTGAGAAATGCCTTCACTCTCTCCTCCATTTATTTAAGAAAAAAAATAAAAATGAAAAACTTGAATTAAAATGAATATCTTGTCGATGTCAATAGTCTTGTAGAAAATATTTCAAATAGACTTGTCAATTCTTTGTTTTCCTCCTCGGTGGGTTGAGTTATTTTCTGTAATACCACCAATTTTTTTTAATCTCGCTGGTTTCCATATTTTGATATTTATTCATTCTCTCTCTTTCCTCCCTCTCCTCCCTCTCTCTCTTCTCTCTTTCCTCCCTCTCTCTCTTCTCTCTCTCTTCTCCTTTTCCTCCTTCTCTTTCTTCTCCCTCTCCTCCTCTCTCTTCTCCTTTTCCTCCTCTTCCCTCTCTTCTTCAACTCTTTCCTCATCCCTTATTATCCTTGAATCGCTTACACCCCATAGAATATCATACATATATTCATCAGGATTTCTTGTTATTCCTGTATCCAAAATAATTTTTTTTACAACAGGAAACCAATAAAATTTCTTTTGAATTTCTAAAAGAGCCTTACCTTTTCTTAACGTTATAATTTTTTCATTATTTAACATTCTAATTAAATCTAAAGTTGTCGGTTTCTCAACATCAGCATAATGCCAATCTTTTATTGAAAATACCTCATTCTTATGTTGTAGAACATATTTATTAAAATACCGAATACCCTTTTCTTGAAGGTATGCTTGGACACAGAAATGATAATTTTCTTGAAGCCTTCTTGCTGTCATTTATGTATTAGAAATATATGTTAGAATAATATTATGACACGAAACACCTCCCAATCTTCCCATAGTTAAATCATTTTGTATTTCCTTACTTATTATATATAATCCTGTTTTTTCTGTTTTCATGATATAAACAAGGGCAAAACCATTATTATATTTACCCTTATTAAATTCTTTTATTTGTTGTTTACTAATCGTGGCCCCACAAAACTCATTCTCGATACCAAGTGGATAATATTCTTCCTTACAAGACTGATTTAATTGTTCCAGGTCTTCGAGGTTAATTTTAAATGACCAATTATACCCTAAATCATTCATATCATACCCCCATTGTTCTATTCTCATACAAACGATACGCCCTTCTTTATAAAAATTTATTTTAATTCGAACTGTGAATTCTGTATGACCTGGAGATAATATCAACACTTCTGTATCTTTGGAATACACGGCCGTTTTATTTAAGGATATATATTGTGATAAATCGCTTAATCTCACCAAGTCATTCGCGTCAGTCGGGCTTGGATAATTTTTTAATTTATAAGCATTTTTCATGTTAATATTTTTGGTTATATTATATTTATGTCGTTCAGCCTGTGCCTTTGTGTAATAATTTGATAAATCAATATCCAGTTCTTGAGATACACCAAAGATAGAACCATCTTTAACAACATAAGTCATTTATATTAGATTAAAAATAATATCATAAAATTTTTTATTTTTGTTGAGTTGAAATAACACATATAGACATAATTGACCACAACACTTGGAATTTAATTCTTGGACTTGAAATGTTTGATAAACACCATTCTGTAAGAATTTTATGACTTAAACAGGTGGTGGAAGACCAAAATTATCAAAATAATATTTGTCTTGACTATTAAAAATACAAACCCAATGAGAACCGTTCCCATTATTATCTTCTAAGTTCATAATAATATTCTTTGTATGTTTCGGCACATTTGTTAATTCATCTCTCATACAAATAACCACATGATTAATTTTTAATTTCTTACAATATTTGACAAGTTGTAAATTTGATGTTGTTTTCTTTCCAAATTCTTTAAACCACTCATCAATGCTCATTTATTTATTAGAAAGATATAATCCATTACCTCTTTTCGTTAATTTTACATCTGCTTGTGCTATAGAAGAAAGCATATCTCCAACTAACAATCTCGTTTTATCAGGCAGACCTTCAAGTTTTTCAGCAAAATCTACAATTACACCACTTCCACTAATTTGTTTCTCCAACTCTTTGTTATGTCTTTCCAATTCTTTTTGAGCCTCGAGTTGAGCCTTCCTTTTGTTGGCAGTTTTCACCGCTGTTGAAATACCACCCGTCAATGCTCCAACCGCACTTAAACCAGCAAATAAAGGAATTAGAAATTCTCAAATTCTCTCAAACCTCTCTCCCTCCTCAAAATCCTGGTGGCGTTTAATCAAATCTGTTTCTGGTGTATGTTCCCCCTCCATCCCCTCCCTTACCTCAAATGGCCGCACTGCTGATTCCACACGTGATAAAGCTGAATGTCTAAACTCGGTGTTTGCAGCTAAATCTTGTGTCCCAAACCCATCACTATCTCTACCCACTTTACCCAGTCGCACCCAACTGTCCCTGGACTCTGTATCCTTTTCTCCTGACAAGGTGGAGAGCTTGCTTTCAAACCTCGAGTCAGATTCTGCAACCGGTCCAGACGGCATCAGCCCACGTGTCCTCAAAGCCTGCTCTTCTGCTCTTGCTCACCCTCTCTCTGTTCTATTCACCCTCTCATTTTCCCAAGGTCATCTGCCATCTGCTTGGAAATCTGCTAACATCACTGCCCTGCATAAAAGGTGCAAAAACAGATCCCTGTAACTATAGACCAATCAGCCTTCTCCCAATCATCAGCAAGGTTATGGAATCCATCATCGCTTCAGACATGAAATCCTTCCTCTTCTCCAATGGCTTGATTTCCAATCATCAATTTGGTTTCAGACCAGGTCACTCTACCCTAGATATGCTGCTACTGCTCTCCCATCAATGGATGGAGGTCCTCAATGCCAGACAGGAAATCCGAGCCGTATCCCTGGACATATCACGTGCTTTTGACACAGTCTGGCACCCTGCCCTACTCACCAAACTCTCTGCCCATGGTATTCAAGGCCATCTCCACTCATGGCTCGCAGACTTCCTCTCCTGTCGCAGTCAACGTGTGGCCCTAAATGGAGTTCTTTCATCCCCTCTTCCTGTGCAGGCTGGAGTTCCTCAAGGTAGCGTTCTGGGCCCTGTTCTTTGTCTGGTTTTCATCAATGATCTCTCGGACTCTCTGGAAAATCCTCTATTTCTCTTTGCCGACGACTCCACCCTCTGCCGTACCATCTGTCATCCCTCAGACCGGCAAGCAGCAGCTTCTTCGCTCACTGCAGATCTGGATAAAATCACAAACTGGTCCAACACGTGGAACATGTCTTTCAATCCACACAAATCTCACACTCTCACTATGTCTCTTCGAAAGGACCGTTTACAAAACCCCCCATCCACTTTCTCAACAATCCTCTGGAAGAAGTCTTTTCTTTCAAGCTTCTGGGTCTCACTATCTGCCATGACCTTTCCTGGGAAAGTCACATTTCCAACCTTGCCTCAAAAGCCAGTCGCCGACTGGGAATCCTCCGTCGTGCAAAGTCCTTCCTCGGCCCTCTTGAGCTCCTGACCACTTACAAAGCTTTTGTCCGTAGCCTGATGGAGTACTGCTCTCCCCTCTGGGCTGGTGCTCCTGCCTCCCACCTTTCTCGACTTCACGCTGTCGAAACCAGGGCTTTTAAGATCATTGGCATCTCCCGCAATGAAGCTGAGTCTTTGGGCCTCTCACTCAATCACCGCAGGTTGGTCGGTGGTCTTTCTGTCTTCTACCGACTCCTCTCCAGCCTTGCCCCCCCTGCTCTCTCTGCGATTTGTCCCAACCACATTTCCACAGGGCGCTCAAGATCCTATAACAACCCCCTTCTGGTAAAACTACCAAAATCACGAATCACAACTCATCTTCACTCTTTTATTCTTCTTTTTTTACGGCCCTTGGGTTAAACTTCCTCACTCTATCCTTTCCCATTCTCTCCTTCAGCCTTACAAAACAGCTGTTCACCACCACCTCTTATCTTCCCCCATCCAAATCCTCGATCTTTTCTACCCCCGATAATCCACCCAAGCCCACTTCCTTCAATTCTCCTGCTTTCCTTCCTGAAAGTCCCTTTAATGTCCATCTTCCCCTCGCCATGTTCCCCGTCCCATCCCCATCCCTCTCCCTTCCACAGTTCACCTGTGTCTGTTCCCCAATGTTTTGTCCCTTCCACTCCCGCCCCTCTTGTCTCATGCCTCCTTGCTGTGAGTTGTGTGTTAGCTCTCATACGAGCCTCGACCAAGGTATACAAAAAAAAAAAAAAAAAAAAAAAAATGGGAGAAATCCTCCACTCGTCTCTTATTGAATATTTTTTCAACATTGGTTTTGTCATTTTAATTTTAAGTGAGCCAGTGTCATTCAAGATTTTAACCTGTTCTCTTGTGAGCAAAACATCAATTCTTACTGCTCCTTTTCTCTGAATTGTATTAACGTTAATCGTACAAGGCTTTTGATTTTGAACACAAGATGATAGTTTATGAAGATTGATTTGATTAACATATACCCCAGTTGGTACTTTGCCACTCATTTATTTAACAAAAAATTATGTGAGACTAATCATCACACCGTTATCTGTATTAATCTGTAATTCTGTTTCTTCCAAAAGCAAACAATATGTATCAACTTCATCACTCTCTCCTCTTTCAATGTATAGGGAAGTATCCACTCGATTAGACTTTATAGTTTCCTTTTGAGCGCTCAGGTCAAACGCATAGATTGTATACAAACTTTTAAATGCTGTCATATCCAAAATAGGTTCTTTATTTTCATTACTCACACCTTTTGGTAAGACTTGTATGCTTCAGCAAAATCATTTTTTTCCCAATTAATTTCCAATCTATCTCGTGGATAAAATGTTCCATCTAGAGAAACGCGAAGTTGTTTCACCTTAGCATTATCACTCAATGCATTATTCTTATCAGTCGCAGTATCACCATCGAGATTTTTAAAAATGATCCACAGATATCGTGGCTTTCCTTCCAGAACACCCAAATTCCACGTGTAAGTAGTTTGGTTGAGTTTAACGTGTTGACATCTTCTTTTGAGGTATGATACACTGAGTGGTTTCTTTGAGTTAAGTCTTCTATTCAACATCTCTTCTGTTTTAAGATTAGGAGTATATTCACTGATATACCAACTCATTTCCTCAATTACAAATTTATTCTGTTCACCAAAAGCACTACCAACACCAAAAAGCAATCAATTTTCATTATCATTCCTTTGTAGTTGAAATCTAATTTTAAGACCATACAGAACTTTATCATGATCACAAAATCCAAATATACCTTTAAGAGGAACTGCCACAGTAAAACTATTTTCTGCTTTTGTATCATCATTATACGCTCCTTTCCTTTGAGTATATCCAGGGTCTGTGTTTGTTCCCCGTTGACATATCAGGAATAAAACTTTCGACAGACCCCTTTCCCATTCTATCACTGAATGTATAGAGTGTAAATTTCATCATTTCAGATACAGCAGAGACATAATCAACCGCTTCAACTTCTTGTGTTCCAATATACAAACGCACACTATCAAACATTTTCCAGAAGAAATCATTTACAAGTGTAGCGTTTGTGTTATTCCCAGCTTTAGTGAATTTAAATTTACACAACAAGAAACTTTCGGAGAGATTCAAATAGGTTTGTTGATTATTTATTTCAAAACTTTTTGTACCATTCGTATTCCAGTCTGTTCCAGTTATTGCATTTACCTTGAAGTAATCTTCTTTTTTAGTGGAGTTTGAGATAATAATAGTATCATCCAAATCATAGATACTATCAATTGCTTCCATACTTGTATTTATTTAGGAAAAAAGATGTTAAAACTTTTGAAACCCTGATCCAAGTATTCAAATTATTTTCTGTCATTCTTGAGGGGACAACTGAGTTTTGCCTTTCTTAATTTCTTTTATTGCTTGTAATTTATGAGATTCCTTCTGGGCATCTTTTATGCTCTTTACAGCACCTGCTACATTTCCCACAGCAGAAGCAGTTGAACCAATTAGGTCTTTATGTTTAAGAATAGTTGAACCAATACCCATGAGAGTATCAATTATCCCATCTCCTCTAAATTGATGTCCAACACCCCTTTGTCTCTTAGGTTTATAGTATCCTCAACCAAGATACATACCTTCACCCTTGTAGTATGGGGAAAGGAACATCCCATCCCCTGTAATTATTTTATATTTTCCCAACTCGTATTTCCTCACAATAACCATCGTATTTATTTATTGGAAAACTTCACATAGGTGAATTCTGATGGATATAACTTCTCCATTAAAAGAAATCATACGATTATCTTGGTTGGTTATCCTAAAATTTACTCTGTGTATGGTTTTTCCTGACACAGGGAGATAAACCAAATTTTTAGGTTCCATATTGAATTTATAACCAATTGGGGTTGAGTATGCGCTGAATGAAAATATTGTATTTGTTTTTTTTCCATCATTATAAGCACCATCAATCAAATCACAGTGAATTAACACCAAATTTATTCCTGAGGATATTTGAATTCCTGAGGATATTTCAAAGGGCGGAGGAGCTCCTTGTGAGCCAACGGCCATCCATATCTAGTGCCCAACTGTGTCTGCGGACGTCCTCCTGCAGTTGGGTCACTTCTTATTAGGAGGTTGGTGGCAGGATTTGCAGTCCGGCCACCGTAAAACCCTTCATTCCGCAAAACGCAAAAACGCAAAAAAATCTGAAAACCCACTCCGTGAGAGTACCTCCTGTGCAGCTTCCCTTCGCAGGGCAGCTCACCGGATGATGGGATTGGGGCAAAGCCTTCGGGACCCCCAATCTTTGATAGGAGGGAAACCACGGGGTAACATCCCTGGGTCAGATTGCGGGAGATTGTGTCGGAGTGGTGCTGAGGTGTCGTCCACCAGACGGCGGTCTCCTTGGGTTAACCTGAGGCGGTCCCCTCGGGTGGGTGCCTGGAATGTCCTATCCCGAAGAGAGGATGATCACCTGTCTCTGTTATCATCTGAGCTCAAGCGTTTGGACATCGGGATTGCAGCTCTCTCTGAGGTTTGGAGACCGGATTGCGGCGAGATAATGGTGGGTGGTTACACCTACTATTGGTCTGGTCGCTCTGATGGTTACCATACCCAAGGAGTTGCTGTAGCTGTGTCCAATAAGCTGACCCCAATGATAATTGAGGTAACACCGGTCAACGAGCGTATTATGAGATTAAGGATTCGTCACTCCTTAGGTGTCATTTCCCTGGTCTCTGTTTATGCTCCGACTGAGGCGAGTGATCTCACCGTGAAGGATGCATTCTACGCCACACTCGAGTCTGTGGTTGATCAGTGCCCCAGACTAGATACACTTCTAGTCTTGGGGGATTTCAATGCATCGACTGGAACTGATAGGGACGGTTATGAGGTGTGTGTTGGTCCCCATGGGTCAGGAACTATGAACCAGAATGGCACTAAGTTCCTTGACTTTGCAAGAAGTGATGGACTTAGGGTGGCTGGTTCATGGTTTCAGCGCCCACAAGCTCATCGCTGGACTTGGTATTCCAACCCTGGCGGTGTGGCAAAGGAGATTGACTATGTCCTCATTGACGGTCGTTGGAGGATGATCCAGAACTGCAGGGTCTACCGGAGTGCTCAGTTCCTCAATACTGACCACAGGCTTGTTGTAGCAACTCTAAAGCTGCACCTTAAATCCTGGAGAATGGTACCATCCCATCCGAGGCTGGATGTTGCCAAGCTCAGGGATGAGAGAGTAGCTGAGGAGTTTGCGAACAGGCTGAGTGGACACTTGGGGGGTCTGGGTACTTTGGGGGGTCCTGAAGAGTTGTGGAGCGCCTTCAAGACCACCGTCCTTGATGTTGCCGGTGGATGCCTTTGAGCTCACCGCAGGGCAAAGAAGAATTTTGTCTCTCAAGGGACACTGGATACCATTGACCAGAGTCGCAGGGCCAGGCTGAATGGCAGAGCTGAGATGTTCAGGGAGCTGAGGCGTAAAACTGTACGTGCACTGAGGGTGGACAAGGAGGCCTATGTGCGAGGAATCTGTGAGGGGGTAGAGCATCACCTGTGGACAGGTGATTCTCGTCCCGCTTACAGGGGAATTCGCGCATTATGTTCATCCAAGCCCATCCCTCGGAGCACTACAGTTTTGAGCAGAGAGTGGTAGGCTCTTGACAGAGGAGTCTGAAGTGAAGGCCCGCTGGGCCGGTTACTTTGAGCGGTTGTACCAGGCTGATCCCCCAACTGTCGAGTTGGACGTCAAGGGTGTTACAATCCCTGTTGCTGACCCTCGAATCAACTGTGGTCCACCTACGCTTGTGGAAACACGGGCTGCGGTGAACCAGTTGAAACGGGGCAAAGCTCCAGGGATCTGTGGCATCCATGCCGAACTTCTCAAGGCTGGTGGAAATGCTGCACTCTTGTCGTTGCATGCAGTTTTGTGCTCTGCCTGGAACACAGGCATCATCCCAACTGACTGGAAGAGGGGCCTTGTTGTCCCTCTCTGGAAAGGGAAGGGTGATCGCCAAGACTGCAACAACTACCGAGGGGTGACGCTGCTCTCATTGCCGGGCAAGGTCTTTGCTCAGATAATTCTCGATAGGGTTCGCCACCATCTGCTTGAGCACCAGCATCCCGAGCAGTCAGGCTTTACACCAAAGAGGTCAACGATTGACTGTATCCTTGCACTTCGTGTCCTCACCGAACGCAGACGAGAGTTTCAGCAGGGGCTGCTTGCAGCCTATGTTGATCTCTGTAAAGCGTTTGATTCAGTGAATCGGGATGTCCTCTGGAGGATTCTTGGTCTTCGTGGGGTGCCACCAAAACTGATCGATCTGATGTCTGAACTCTACTCTGGTACTGAGAGTGCTGTGAAGTGTGGTGGTACCATCTCTGACTTATTTCCAGTTCTTACTGGAGTTCGTCAGGGATGTGTACTTGCCCCCACAGTTTTCAGCACTTGTATGGACTGGATTCTAGGGAGTATGTCGGAGAGATCAAGTTGCGGTGCGTCATTTGGGAATGTCAAGATCTCGGACCTTGACTTTGCAGATGATGCAGTCATCTTTGCGGAGACTTTAGACATCCTCTTGGGGGCCCTCGAGATGCTGAATGAGGAGTCGGAGCCGTTGGGATTACGGGTTTCTTGGGTCAAAACTAAGATACAGGCTTTCGGTGACATCTTGGATGCTGCTGTCCTGTCTGTGTCTGTTTGTGGTGAGGATGTTGAGGTCGTGGAGAGATTCACTTACCTTGGCAGTGATATTCATGTCTCTGCTGGCTGCGAGTCAGAGGTCAATAGACGTCTGGGTCGGGCCTGGGGAGTCATGGATTCACTGGATCATGGGGTGTGGCGCTACCGGTACCTGTGCGGGAGGACAAAAGTCCGAGTCTTCAGGTCCTTGGTACTTCTAGTCTTGCTCTATGGGTGCGAGACTTGGACTCTGACCAAGGATCTGAGACGGAGACTTAATTCCTTTGGTACCAGGTCTCTTCGGAGAATCCTTGGCTATCGCTGGTCGGATTTTGTGTCCAACGAGCGGTTGCTGAGAGAGACTCGGATGAGATTTGTTACCTGCATAGTCCGTGAGCGTCAGTTGCGGCTGTATGGACATGTGGCTCATTTTCCTGACTCTGATCCTCCTCACCAGATTCTCTCAGCGAGGGAGTCTCATGAGTGGAGGAGGCCAGTGGGTCGACCACATGCCTCATGGTTGCAACAGGTTGACCATCATCTCAAGGAGATGGGGATGGGCCTGGCATCTGCCTGGGGGATGGCCAGACGGAGGCCCCTGGAGTACCGGCGGAAAGTGGACGCAGCGACGTGCTGTTCTGGCACATGCTCCCATACCTGACCTGATATTGGAATGACATTATCACTGTAAAACGTCCCATTAGTTTCATTCTTTTTTGAGGAGAAACCCAATAACTCTCTAAATGAATTATCAATTGTGAAATCAACCTTGTAGTTGTTTTTAACTTTAATCGTTGATTTTGAAGTATGTTTTTGAATGTCTATATCAATATTTTTTGGTTCATCACCCTGTTCTTTCATAAGACGAGCAATTTCGGAAGATATTTGAGAAATCTCATATGCTCTGGGTGAGACTGTTATCGTTTTGTATCCACTTCCGCGATTATAACTAAACTTGTCATTTTTATCAGTTATATTAAACAAGGTATTATAAGTTTCCATGGACAATAAAGATGCCTCATATTCTTTTGTTGGGTCAAGTTGTAGTGGGTATGGGAATGAAGATGTGTGGTCGCTTGTTGTGAAATTAAAACTCAGGATTGTGCTTCTCATCTTATTTAATACGAGATAAAATGTCTTTTATATTGAGATTTATTAATTATTTTCATGTTCATCAACTGGTCTAAAATGGCTGATGCTTCATTAAAACAATTGTTATTTCCAGCCTTCTTACTACCTAACAACAATAACAGTCTATTAACTAATTGCAATGGGTCATTTGGAAGAAAACTAATACCTGAACCAAGGATACTTAAAGCCTGAATAATGTGTTTCTCCTTCTCATTTTTCCTACTTTTACTAGAAATACTAACCCTATAATTTAGAGTGTTCAGCAGATCAATATATACTCTATCATCATCATTTTTCATATCCAATGGTTTATCAATATACTTTGATTCATCCCTCACAGTTGAACCTTGTCTTCCATCTTTTGTGAGAAAAACATTAATCTCGGAGTTAGTTTAACAGGGGGTTGAGCAAAACCCAAGAACCTTAATTCATCATTAAATATCAATACCTTTTCTTGAACAAGATGAAATATTGCTGGTTGTTCTGTTGGAATGAGTCCTGCTTTGGTTTTTGAATCCGCTGAATATTCATTGTTTTGAAGAGCATTCACAATATAATCAGGGGGTCGATTAATCTCTTCCAGTTGTTGAAATAAACCTTCATCATCATATACCTTTAATTCTCCTAAATGCTCTAATTCTTCCTCCGTCATTTGATCAAAATCTTTTAACATTTGAAGTTTTTTAGGAGTATATTCTACTGTGGGAACTGTGGAAACATCTTTGATTTTTTCTTGGGAAGTTTTTAAAAGTGGTTTAAAAAATTTCTCTTGTTTTCTTTCAAATGCTTCTTCGCCCGTTAGTTTCTGTCTGCGTTTCTTCTTTATGTCTTCCTGCTGCTTTACAACTTTTGAAACCAACTCTTGATGTTCCTTAAATCTTCTTGCTCTTTCTTTTGCATCCATTTATTTATTGTAAAATATCATTTAATGAATTGTAAAGATCAACAGGGAAATTTTCCTTTTCTTCATCATTCAAGTAGATGTGTTCAAATAAATCCTTTTCTTTAAATATTTCATCAAATTCTTTATTAACATTAATGCGAGTTGTAATTTCTTCTTCACTAATACTTGCATCTCTGCTTTTCATACGTTTGCGTTGAGTTTCTTCATCAACATCAAAACCGAATGATAAAATCTTCACTCCGCTCAGATGTTTAATAATTTGTCTCGTTCCTTCTGGATTAGTTTCTAATATCCCAAGACCACCAGATTTTAGTTTCCTTAACTCACTCTTACAATGTAAATATTTTGTTGTACCAAGAGAAACCTCCTCAAATATTTGACCTTCATTCCTCAATCGCATATGTTCCTCCACTGAAATATAGTGATAATCTTCACCTTTTACTTCTCCAGGTCTTATTGCTCTAGTTGTTGTTGATACAATGCGTATCACGGGGTGTTTTTAAAGTAAATTAACAATATTCTCATTTGTACTTCACAAGAACCTTGATTTATGAAAGTTTTTTCCAGAAGCAGATTTACCCACAAGATTTACAATAATAGTTGTCATTTATATATGTAATTGTTTATAAAACAAAAAATATATCCCTTAATATCTCATCTTGTTTCACAACAATATATTTATATTTTTCAGTCGTGTGCTTCATGTAATCCTCAAATTTCTTTTTACTACATAATGTAGAACAATTATCTCTCCAAAAATTATTGATATCTATTGAATTTAACTTGAATAAAATAAAAGTATTAGCATTGTTTCTGATGGAACGACGAGGAAGTTGAAAGTATGATTGACTAAGATAAATACAATTACAAGAAGAATGTCTCCCTCTTGTGTAGTAGCTGTCCATTACCGTTTGGTTTCTCTCATTCACACAATCATCAAAGATAATGAGGTTCTTTTTTAATTTATCCAAATCTTGGGGAGACGGTATATCATCCGTATTATCACTAAGAATACAAGTTATCGGATTTGATTTCTTTTTACATCTCTGTGTATCACAAAATAGTTGAATTATATCTTCAATGTTATAATCATTTAGGTTTTTTTGACGTTTAAATAAACCGATTATATCTTCTTTTTGAAGACCAGCATTAAAACCTTGTGAGAGTAGTTGATACTCTGGTTGAAAACTCGACTTTGTGAAAATTATTAAGTTATCATAATCTAAAAAGTTAGGAGTGAGGAGCATCTTTAAAAGTAAGCAGGTTTTTCCACATCCACTTGAACCAACTATGAGACATCTTAATGAATTTGGGAGATTTTTATGGTTGTTAAATTTTATCTTATTTTCCCAAATGGGTAAAAAAATCATTCATTTATATATTTGGAAAACAGGTTATTTAATTTATTATTGGCTTTGTTAGAAACTCTATATTTTATCCTCAGTTCAGGTTTAATTTCAAGATAATCCATTATTTTATTTATACAATATCTTGTGTTGATATTTCCCTGAAAATCACATCCATGAATAATATATAACAACAATCCTTTGAACATTTCTCTTATACGTTCAGTTTCTTCCCTTGTAAGGAAAGGTGTGTTATCACCCTCATACTTTACATTCATTTCTCTAATCAATCTTGTAAAGTAATTCATTTTTGGTGTAAATCTAAAAGAATTATTTTCCTTTTTATATTTTTTATTATCATTAATTAGAAGATAATCACAGAATATACATTGTTTATAGGCTTTTGACTCTGTGTTTAATCCCCGTCTTTCACACGCAGGACAATTCTCAAATTTGTCATATGGAGAATCAGGAAAGTCTAGCATATTTATAAAGTAAAACTTTACTTAAACTGAAATTCATCTATACTTTCAGTTGTATATTGACTCATATTTAATAATATTACCATCGATATCAATATACTTTTTTTCATTACCAGATTCAACGACAACATTTTTTATATTGAAGGTAATTTTAAAATGATCGTTAACTGCTATTGAACGAAATGTCATTTCACCTGATATATTAACATCCTTTATTTCATCAGGATTTACATCTTTTGGGTTGTTCAAAAAAATACAAATTTCTCCTTGCATATTACAGATGGTCTTATCTTTTCTTTCTAAAGCTTCATCCATAAGGTTTTTGTTTTTTGATACTTTTTCTTGTTTCATTGCTTTTTCTAGTTTTGAATATATTACCAGAAGGAGAGGAGAAACTTTTGTTAGAGATACTTTAATTGATGTTCTACCAGGTATACTAAAAGCCCTTCCACTGAAGGAAATTGAAGAACTCATATTATTTACCATAATTGTTTTTATCCAATAGTTGTTATATTTATCTTTGTTCAATTTTACATCCTTGACATATTTCTCAGTATCTTTAACAAATGAAGAGATTGATTGAAACTTGTCTTTTGTGTCTTGAAACATTGTATTTATTCAGTGAAAAAGTTGGAGGATAAAATGGTTTTAAGCACAGATTCACCTGTAAAATAAACGAAATTTTCATCAAGAAAATTTTAGTTTAAGCAAAGATTTATTATATAAATATGGTGAATACAACATACTGCGATGTTTGTAATCACAAATATAAACATTATAGAAAACATCTCTGAACCAACAAACACACATTTAATCTATTTCATAAAATATCTCCTCTTGAGTTGGAAAGAAAACATTGTGATATCAGTTCAAAGGATGTTTTGAAGAGAAGTTATAATAGACATCTTCAATCACAAAAACACAAGAAAAATGAGTTTAAAGTAAAGGGAGACTATTATATTGAAAACACTGATGGGGCATTTAAAGGGCATATAAAAATAAGGATTTTTCAATTTGGAGAACCCGGTCCATCATCAATAGTTGAATCAATTGAAATAGTGAAACCTGATGTTGAAAAAGTTATTAAAAAGACATTAAAAGAAATGAAAACTTTAAAGTTTTATATGGGAGTGAAAATGAATATGAAAAGACAAGATGAAGAACAAACTCCTTATATGAGAACAGATCTTCATTTTATAACATCATTTCAAGATTTTTTGAATAGTGGGGTTTATGAAGATCTATCAAGACAAGAGGAGGATGTTGATAATACAGTGGTAGGAAGTGGATTCAATATTTAAAAAATCATCTTTTTAGATATATACATTCTAAAATCAAACCCTCTTAAAGCTTCTTCTTATATTGAATTACCAAAAGAAATAAAACTAAAGAAGGCAGTTGTTAATATTAAGAACAATGATAATAAATGTTTTCTCTGGTCTGTTCTTGCTCACTTTCATCCACCAAAATGTAATTCAGAAAGAGTAAAACAATATATGAAATATGAGAATACCTTGGACATTAAAGATTTTAAATTCCCAATGCCACTAACAGATATTCCTAAATTTGAGAAAAAGAATAATCTTTCTATTAATGTATATGGATTAACGGATAGAAACAAAGTTCAAATATTAAAAATTTCAAACAACTATAAAAATGAAGAAACACACATTGATCTTTTATATTTTAGTGTTGGAAAGAATTCACATTACACATACATCAATAATTTATCAAGATTAATCTCTTCTCAGGTATTCAGAACAGCAAACAACATATATCCTTGTAAGCGATGTCTTAATTCATTTCATACAAAAGAACGATTAGAACAACATTCAAAATATTGTAGTAATCATAAATCAGCTGTAATTACAATGCCTAAACCTGGTGAAAAGATTTCTTTTGAAGATTATAATAAATCTATCATACACCCATTTGTGATATACGCTGATTTTGAGTGTATCCTTAAAAAGATAAATACTGCTTCTCCTAATCCAAAAGAATCATATACAAATAAATATCAAAAACATATTCCTTGTGGTTTCTGTTATTATATCAAATCATCTGTTGGAGAAAAGTATAACAAACTTGAACATTATCATGGAAAAAAAGCTTCACAAGAGTTTGTAAAACGATTAGAAAAGGATTGTATAAGACTCACTAAATTAATGAAAGAAACAAATGAACCGATGAAATTAACCAAAGAAGAAAAATTAGAATGTAGAAAGAACAATATCTGTCATATTTGTGAGGGGGAAATTAAGGAGTCTAAAGTTAGGGATCATTGTCATCTTACTGGTAAATATAGAGGTCCCGCTCATTCCTGTTGTAATCTTAATTAGAAATTACCTTCTTTTATTCCAGTCTTTCTTCACAACAGCGCCAACTATGATACACATCTATTTTTAAATGAACTTTCAAAAACACCAGGGAATATTTCTGCCATAACAAACACAAGTCAAAAGTATATTTCATTTACAAAAATGATATTCACAAAACCTTTAACTCGTATTAGGTTTCTAGATTCTTACAAGTTTATGGGAACACCACTAGCCTACCTCGCATCAAATCTAAGCTCCACGGACTCTTTTCCAAATCTTAATTCATTCTTTCCAAAAGAGGAAATTCAGATTAAAGAGAGAATTCAAAGTAAAGAGGAAATTCTAATTAATGAGGAAATTAATGAAGAAATTCTAACTGAAGATGAAATTCTAATTATAAAGAAAATTCGAACAATGAATGAAATTCTAACTAAAGAGGAAATTCAGATTAAAGATGAAATTCTGATTAAAGAAGGAATTCTCACGAGAGAGGAAATTCAAACAAGGAATGAAATTCAAAGTAAAGAGAAAATTCTTACAAGTAAAGGGAATTTATCCTTATGATTGTATGGATTCATTTATGAGATTTAAAGAAACACAACTTCCTTCAAAAGAAAGTTTCTATAATAACCTTTATGAAGAAGAGATAAGTGATAAGGAATATAAACACGCACAAGAAATATGGAAAATATTTAAGATAAAGAACCTTGGAGAATATCATGATTTATATCTAAAAACAGATGTTTTATTGTTAGCTGATGTGTTTGAAGCTTTTAGATCACTCTGTCATAATAAAAATTGTTATGGATTAGATCCTGCCCACTATTTCACAGCTCCTGGTTTAGCTTAGTGGAAATGTTGAAAATGACAAAACAAGATATAGATTTAATCAGTGATGTTGATATGCTTTTGATGATTGAGAAGTCCAAGAGAGGTGGAATATCACAAGTATGTTCAAAAAGATATGCTAAAGCAAATAATAAATATCTTCCAAATTATGATAGTGAAAAAGATAGTAATTATTTGATGTATTTTGATGCTAATAATTTGTATGGATGGGCAATGTCTCAATCTCTGCCTTATGGTAAATTAGAGTGGGTGGAAGAAAAGGATTATGAAAAGGCTTTGATGAATACTGTTATTTCTTCTCAAGAGGAATTGAATGACGAAGAAGAAGGTTATTATTTTGAAGTTGATTTGAGGTACCCGAGTGATCTTCATAATAAGCATAAAGACCTTCCTTTTGCATGTGAGAAAGAAACCCCAAAGAAAGAATGGTTCAGTGATTATCATAAAAGTTTTAATATTAAAGGCAAATCAACAGAAAAGTTATTAACAACATTCTATGATAAAGAGGGATATGTTTTGCATCAGAGAAGCTTAAAACAGTTTTTGAGAGAAGGATTGAGAGTAGCTAAAATTCATAGAGTTTTAAAATTTAAACAAAGTCCTTGGGTGAAAAAGTATATTCAATTCAATACAGATATGAGAGCAAATACAAAAGTAAAATTTGAAGGGGACTTTTATAAATTAATGAATAATGCTGTATTTGGAAAGACTATGGAAAATGTTTGAAACAGGCAAAACATTAGATTCGCAACATCTTGGAAAGAAGCTTCGAGATTGATAAATAAACCAAGTTTTGAGAGAGAAGAGATTTTTTCAGAGAACTTTTCTGCAATTCATATGAAAAAGGAAAGTATTGTAATGGATAAACCAATTTATATTGGAACAGCAGTTCTTGATTTATCAAAGATATTGATGTATGATTATTTGTATAATGACTTAAAGAAAGAGTATGGTGAAAATGTTTCATTGTTGTATATGGACACTGATAGTTTTATCCTAGATATAAAAACTGATGATGTTTATAAAGATATGAAGAAAAATATTGGAGTGTATGATACAAGTAATTTCAGCAAGAAGAGTGAGTTATTTTCCAAAAAGAATGAAAATGTTATTGGTAAGTTTCAGGATGAGTTGGGTGGAAAAGTAATGAGTGAGTTTATTGGATTGAGAGCAAAGGCATATGCTTATAAGTATGGTGATCAGATTGATAAGAGGTTCAAGGGAATAAAGAAATATGTAATAAAGAAATCAATAACTTTTAGAAATTATTATAATTGTTTGATGAATAAGAAAGAAGAATATAGGAAAATGAATACAATAAGAAGTTATAAACATAACATATATATATAGTGAAGAAGTAAATAAAAAGGCATTAGGAGCCTTTGATGACAAGAGATTTATTTTAGATAATGGAATAGATTGTGTTCCATATGGATATTGTATGATAGAGTGAATAGAATAGATTGTGTTTTAACGATGGGAAGATGGGTTAGGGTTTTTTAAGGGCTACCGCCACGTTTTTTTGCAATATATAAATGGTCAAACCAAGTATTAATCAAACTAAAGAGTGGAGAAAATCTCAGTCTTGGTATATAATCTTCTTCTTCTTCTTTCGGCTGCTCCCTTTTTAGGGGTCGCCACAGCGGATCATCCGTATGATCCGCATAGTGATTTGGCACATGTTTTACGCCGGATGCCCTTCCTGACGCAACCCTGGTCGCCTCTTACGACACAGGGATATGGTACACCTATTTTAACCGGGGTATATACCGGCCCAGTACACTGGTACTCATTTCGCCGACCTCGGAAGGATGACAGGCTGAGTGAACCCCCTGGTGTATTAATTCAGTGGCCCAACGGGGATTGAACTCAGGACCTTTTGGATCCCAAGCCGCTGCCCTAACCACTGCGCCAACACCAGGCTAGTATTGGTATATAAATGGAAAACATAATGAATGTGAAAAATATCAAATAAGTCTTATTGAAAAAATAACTAAAACAAAGGTAAATAAAACAAATAAGCGAATCAATTTAAAAAGTAGTAAGTTAGAGGATGTAAAGAAAAAAAAATGAATATCCTTGAATGGACTGAAAACTTTGATGGTTATCAATTGAACAATGAAAAAACAATTTACTATAATCTCAAAATGATATGTGGCTCAGGAGGTGGTCAAGCAAGAGCATTAAGAGAAGTTTATCATTTCGTAATGGCACAAAAGGGGTATCTTAAAAAATATAAAGATTCAAATGTTTTGTTTTTCAATATTTTAGATGGGGATTATTGTGCAAAGAAAATTAAACTATTGAAGGAATTTGAGAATGAACAAATCTTTATAGGTTCAATGAGTGAGCTAAACAATGTGCATCGGTTATTTGATAAAGAGTGTCCCGAGGGTTAGACGTTTCAGATATTTCTTTCGAATCACCTTTAACAAATCACATTACCACTTTAGTACTTGAACAAATCTTTATCTTATTGCATGGATTATTTGAAAAAAAAAAGTGTCCCCAGGTTAAAAGGGGAGACAAATAAATATACCTTGGGCTAAAAAGGGGATTTATTTGTTAGGGAAAAAAAAAGAAAAATTTCATCACTGAAAATCCCCCATTCATTTACATGGGGAAAAGTGAGCCAGAATCAGTATTCTTACCATACTGACCTCTTTGGTGTAAAGCCTGACTGCTCTGGACGCTGGTGCTCAAGCAGATGGTGGCGAATCCTATCAAGAATTATCCAAGCAATGACCTTGCCTGCCACTGAGAGTAGCGTAACCCCTCGGTCGTTGTTGCAGTCTTGGCGATAACCCTTCCCTTTCCAGAGAGGAACAACAAGGCCCCTCTTCCAATCAGTTGGGATGATGCCTGTGTTCCAGGCAGAGCACAAAACTGCTTGCGATGACGTGAGTATGGCATTTCCACCATCCTTGAGAAGTTCAGCATGGATGCCACAGATCCCTGGAGCTTTACCCCATTTCAACCGGGTCACTGCAGCCTGTGTTTCCACAAACGAAGGTGGATCACAATTTATTGGAGGGTAATCAATTGGGATAGTAACACCCCTGACATCCAACTCGACAGCTGGTGGATCAGCCTGGTACAGCTGCTCAAAGTAACTGGCACAGCGGGCCTTCACTTCGGACTCCTCTGTCAAGAGCCCACCACACTCTGCTCTAACTGCAGTACACTGAGGGACGGGCTTGGAGGAATGCAATGCGTGAATATCCCTGTTTCTTATTCGCCCTACCGTGAGTTTCAAGACATCCACCGGCAACATCAAAGATGGTGGTTTTGAAGGCGCTCCACAACTTTTCAGGATTCCCCAAAGTACCCAGAACCCCCAAATCTCCATTCAGCCTTTTCGCAAACTCCTCAGCTACCCCCTCATCCTTGAGCATGCCAACATCCAGCCGAAGCTGGGATGGTACCATTCTCCCAGATTTAAGTTGCAACTTCAGAGTTGCTACCACAAGCCTGTGGTCGGTATTCTGGAACTGAGCACTCCGGTAAACCCTGCGGTTCTGCATCATCCTCCAGTGACCATCAACAAGCACACGGTCAATCTCCTTTGTCACACCGCCAGCATTGGAATACCAAGTCCAGCGATGAGCCTGTGGGCGCTGAAACGATGAACCAGCCACCACAAGTCCATGAGTTCTGCTTCACAGTTCCAGACCCATGGGGACCAACATATTTCTCATAACCATCTATATCAGTTCCAGTCGATGCATTGAAAT